>NW_009952711.1:4080931-4111934 GCF_000747805.2 Chaetura pelagica | reverse complement strand
AGTAGGATAAAAAAACCATCCTCTCTCAGGGTGCAAAAAGAGCAACCCTAAACTCCTTGTAATCCCACTACTAGGAAAACACGGGCTCTCACAGGCCCAGGACGCGCTCCCGGCGCAAGGTGCGGGAGGCCCTGCAGGCCTGACAGGCCCGACAGGCCCGGCGCTGCGGGGAGGCCCCTCCGGGAGGGGGGAGCCCTGATCAACGGAGCAGGAGCCCAAATACAGCCTTTCCTGATGGAGAAAACGAGGCATTAAACCAAACGGAGCTGAATTCATCAGTTTTTCTCTCGGGCTCGCCTCAGGGAACAGCCACATTCGGGAGCTCACCCCTCCCGTCCCGTTCCCTTCTGAGGGCGCGAGGGGAAGGAGCCCGTGTCCTCACCTGCTGCCCGGCTCTGCAGGTGAAGCAGACCCTCTGCAACGCCTCAGCACCTCAGTTCTACTCTCATCCTGCGTCAATCTTATTCCTCATTAATTTCATTTAACGGAAATGTAAGAAATTCGTTCCCTTAAAAAACACCCAGTCCAAATATAAAGCCTGTGCATGTTTTTAAAAAGCAGAAATTTTGGGGATGCTCCTGCTTGCAGAAGCTTTTGAACAGTTTGATCTGTTTGCATTTCATTCAGAAAGAATATTTCCAAATGTTAAAGCTTTACTGAAAGGGAGTTTTCCAGCCCAATTAAGTGCATTGTTCCTTATGCCATGCTCAGAGGCACGAAGCAGGAGCCCTCAGAGAGCACAGCTTGCAGCAAAGATCCCCCGTGCTAAACTCACCTTCCCTTGATGCTGGTCAAGGCTGACACAACCTTTAGGGGCAGGAGGGAAGGGCAGGTGTTCCTCTGCAGAGGACTGACACCTCCCATGGCTGCAGAGCCCCTCTCTCCCACCCTCCACTCAGGTCTTCCTCCTTTCTTCTGATCCCATGTATTCCCTCTGGAGAAGCCCTAAAAGGGGGTCCCCTCCCTGAAGAGGCTTCACACCAGAACATGTGCAGAGGGTGCTTTTGGAAGTCAGGTCAGCTATTCCCTTCCTCTTCCCCTGCATTCCTCTGTCCCCACAGACCTCTAACCCAAGGAAATGTGGCAGGGAGGAAAACAGACAGGGGTAAGCGGGCCAGGCTGGTGGTGGAGCTACTCAGCAGTGAGCTTGAAGAGACACAGAGAGTGCACCACAGGCAGCCTGCCAATGCAAGGAATTTCAATCTAATGATATTCTTAGGAAAAAATGTTACAAGAAAGAGCATTCCAACTGCAATACATTTGCTAAATAGTGTATTCAGCTCTTCAAAGGGAAATTAAAAATAGACACAACCAAAAAAACCACAACAAAACCAACTAGGAAATAATGCAAAAATCAAAATGCAGCTGATCAGTAAATGACATCATGCACAATTGTACACTGACTGCCCTTACAAAACTAATTCAATCTCTCCTTTCTGTTTCAGCTCCTGAGGCTGCAAGCTGCTTGGAGCAGGTACTGTCTCTTACTGCATGCACATTAAATCTCCTGCCACAGACAATGCTAAGCATGGGTGCAACCATAACAAACAGTACTCAGAGAAACTTCTGGTTCCTTATGCCATGAGGCAGGGACTAGAATATTCAAACTCTCCTTAATGGCTCCTCAGTCCAAATCTTAATGTGAAATTCAGCCTCCCCATTGTTATCTATGTAGCAGTACTAGCTCTCCACAGAACATTACAGAATGCTTTTACCATTTGTCAGCTTTTCTAAGTTTGCCTAACATCTAAAAATAGTTAATAACAAGCTCTGCAATTTGAGAAACATGCCTTGAGGGTGCCCATAGAGAAGTGGCAAGCACACTCTTGGCAAGAAAAGATCACATTCATGCTAATACTACATTATGGGATTAAGCTAATTTAAATTAGGCTTTATTTTGTGTGCACGCTTCCTTGTAAAGTCAACTTCAGTGTTGCTCTGTAATGAGCCAAGATACACTCATCCACAATGTGTCAGAACCAATTGTTCCAGGAACAAGTTGTCTCTGCATAGCTCACTTACTTTCAGGGCCTAGCTTGCCATGGGCTGTAATTCAGTATTTACTCACTATAAAAGCCATGAATCTGCTTTACAGGAAGTGTAATGGGGCATAGTAGACACTGGAAAAACTTTTAAGTGATGTGCTCATGTCTATCTACCTTAGTTAAAGCTTATTAGTGCTGTGGGATTTCAGTAATAGACTCACAGGTTATTGACATTCTTGGTTATCCCACAGAAGCCCAAAGGGCAAAGAAGGTAGAAAAAGTACAGTGAGGAGTCTGGCAAGACTCAGGCATCTGTATTCACCATACTTTTTAGTAAAGCTATATAGTAAGTCTACAGGCTGATGTAATTTAAATCAAGCAGTGGTCTTTTGTATTCAAGAGATGTAATTTAATAAGTTTTCTATTCACTAAGGCAGAACTTCGAGTTTTGCAAAATCAAAGTTTCTAATTAGAGGTTTTATCTGCATATATATAAGGAAGTGCTTCAAGATACATGTGCATACAGGAGAACAAAGCCAGATCCCATACGCTACTAGCAGAAGTCCAGTCCTGTTGTGTGCTGCTGTGGCTGTAAGAGGACAGCTACACTGCAGACTTAAGAGTGATACACCATGACAGACACAGACCTCAATGTGACAACTCCATACTGAAAAGTGGAGCTCAGTGCGGATGACAAATGTTGGTGTAGTACTAAATGTAGGCAACTTAATTTATGCAGCTTCCTAAACAAAGGAGAAAAACAAAGGAAAAAAAACCAACAACAACGACATTCCCTACAAAGCTTTCAAGAAAGCAGAACTACTTTATTTAAGGTTTCACTGTTTAGGATAATAAGCTACGTTGGCTTAGTTATCAGTACTAGAAAATTAGTTCAAGTTTTACAGTTTAGCAATGGAAGCTATCAGGTCCATAACAGAAAACTTACCCTGAATCGGGCTGGTTTTCCACTGATGAACAGTTGCAAGTTTTTGAAGTGGCCAGAAGGAATAATGCTTTTTATAGCAGTCACCTGCTGCCAGATTTCTAAATAACAATATGCAAAGGTTTCCAGGAAATCATTATCATGCAACTGCACTTGATCTTTCCAACAGAAATACTAATGTGCTGTAATCTGTTTTATTTGAGTCTCTTTTGATACTTTTTCCTTATTAGGCTTTGGAACATCTCTTGACAATAACCAGAGAGTTGTGTTTATTTTTTACTTTGTCCCTTTCAGTTTTGTTAACTTCTTATAAACTTTTATTCCTCTGGCTTGGATTTTTTTTTTTTTTTTAATTGTTTTCCATTCTTGATTCCAGTGCTGGAGGAACAGATTTTTTTATTTATTTTTTTTTTACTTCCACATTGCATTTTTCCATGTAATAAAGATGTAAATTACTTCAACTTAACACAACAACGTAATATATATTTTAAATATTTTCTGTACCACGGTTCAGATAGTAAGTTAAAAAAACCACTCATTCAAGCTTTTTGAATAAAACTGCAAGTACGTTTTAAGAAATATGAAGCCAAAAAATGAAGATACTATTCAAACATCTTTACCTGAAGATAACCACAGTTTGTTCTACTATGAGATCCAGTAAGTCCGATATTAAATAGTCATGGGGAACTACTGCTGAGTAGATTCCATAAAGATTTTTCTTAAGTGAACATGAATTATTTCAAAAGGGCCCACATTGCTTAATCTTATCCACATATTTAGTATTTATAGCAATAAAGAAACCTGGAAAACACTGTCATTTACCTGATCTCTCCATTCCCCCCAAATTCCTTTGTCATTAAAAACTATGAATGACACCTTATAGATTTACTGTCATCCAGTAAAAATAGCTGAAAATTTTATTATGCCTCAATGAAATTAAAAGAAACCAACTAGAAACAAGTAATTCAGAAAAACACACACATCCAGGTCTCTATTCACCAGTTCTGTAATAAAAGCTTTTGAATGATCCATGGTGAGCTCACTTGTGTCTGCCATTTTTAATTACTTCTACAAGAGTGAGAAATCCAAAGAGCTGCCTTAGTCTTCACAGGCTTGGTTTTGTTGTTGTTGTTGTTTTTTGGTTTTTTTTTTTGCAGTATGTAGAAAGATTGATAATTCATACAATGAAGGATATTGCCCAGTCAAAGTATCATAATCACTCTATGAGATAAACTTACACCGTGAATGGCAGAGGAATCTTATCAGAATACATACATTTCTGCTCTGGATACAGTTTTTACAGGCATTGGGGAAATCCTACGAATATACTTACTGAGCCATCATTAAATAAAGCATCTATAAACAATTATGCCTGCTTCAAATCACTGCATGTTCCAAGGTACCCAGACTTTCCAAGCTGATGGTATCATCCAATCCCTGTGGAACCCTAATCAAAGGCGTTGGGAAACCACGACACAACTCTCAATTCCTTACTTTTGCTGTTTCTTAATTAACAATAGTTTTCTTCAATTTGTGCTCAAAATTAAGTTTTAATTTAAAGTTTAAATCAATGCATACACACTTGTCTACAAAAACTTAAAGATGTGGCCACTTGCAATAATTTAAATCTAAACTGTAGATGTAAATGTGCTGTTGGCCTCAGTTCAGCAAAGACCTCAATCAGGTGGTTTACATGAGCACCTGAATGGCAAGTACTGTTGGCTTCAATAGAACTGCCACAAGTTACATGTTTAACAGTGGCTCAAGGCCAGTAGCCCTTTCAATGACATGATCAGGTAATGTAGTTTCTTCTACAGACCTTAGTTTTTACTGTGTTGCATTTGGAACTCTTTTCTGAATTTAAAGGGGAAAAAAAAATCCACAGCCTCCTAAAAATGCCTGTTTTCAGATCAGCCTTTGGTTTTGTTAGGAAGTCAGAATCCAGACTACATTTGTCAGTCACTGAAGAAATTGGCCACTGGATGTCTCCACTGCCCTATGCAAACATAGATTAAAGTTCTTCATCAGTGAAAAAAGTTCTTTTAATAGGCTTTTATCTGCATTTACAAGGCACTACTGACACTGCATACAGAGCACAGCAGCCACACAGACTTGCAGTCTCTGGCCCTCAGAAACAGGTGGCAGTTTTATGTGAACTGCACTTCTGGTGAAGCTCTGAATTCAGCTCCCAGCATGTAAAATCAAAATCATTAAAATTTTGCTATATTAGAAGAAAATCCAACAAAAGTTGTTTAAGCTCAAAAATGTTTGTTTCCCTTTATATCCAGCAACAGCTAAAATGTTGTCAGTAAAACTTCATAAGTTGATGGGTAAACAACTATCCAAAATGTCAAGCATGGGTGCTTCTAAAAGGTAGGAAAGTTTTCACCTCACTGTTTTACTCTTTTGCTGGTGTGACTGGCTAATTAATGTAAATCTGATGAAATCAACCGTTTATAGAATCATAGAACTGTTTTGTTTGGAAAAGACCTTTAAGATCATCAAGTCCAATCATTAACCCAGCACTGCAAAATCCATCATTAAACCATGTCCCTAATTTAGTAATTGTATGGTTTGACATCCTGTAGAAACTGTTTGTAGGAGACAGACTATTAGGATTTCATCAGTCCCAATGCTATTAGTTTGGAATGTTCTGAAAGGAGCTTGACACTGCTTTCTATCTGTCTTCAAAATCTGAAAGAATCGAGTAATTTTATTTTACTCTATTAGAATCCTACTAGCCCCCGAAATCTCAGCTTGCATCCAGATCTGTATTTTTAAATATGATTCTATGATCTCCACCAGCACACCTGTAGCCCAGAAAAAAACCTTCAAAGTAGAGGATTATTCTATAAAATCAATACTCTGGCAACATTAGCAAACTACCTCCAAATCCTGCCTTCAGACTTTCCACAGAACACTTGGCCATTTTATTTAAATTAGTTGTACTGAAGAAGGACTTCATGTCACACTTCAGAGCAATAGATGCCAAAGGTAGATGGAAAGAAAGGAGATTCACGTTTGGGCTTGTGAAGCCCCCAGCAACATTCCAGACAAAAGCTTTCAGTTATCTCTTAAGGGGATATATTTATGCTCACAAAGGTTAAATGTCGTAGAAGTCTCTCTCCTACTAAAACATGAAGTCTCTATTTGAACACTAAAAATTCCACAAGTCATGATTTTCATGAGAAGACCAAAGTACTACACCCAGATCTCTAGTATGTAATTAAACTCCTAACAAAGATCCACAGTTTCACCTCAGATTCGTGTACTGGTGGAGTTTTCATGTAAACTAATGGCATGTTTTTATATATATATTTTATATATCCCTCCTCACAGAATTGCATCCTGACCTTCCTTTGATAACAAGTAACTAAGTAGCCAAACCTGACAGCAGTGGAAGGAGGGAACTCAGAACACTGCTCTTTCTTGCTATCAAGCTCCTGTATAAAATGAGCTGGTTCTCACTGACTCAGTTTGTTGCATGATTGGCAACAATCTTTCCTTTCTTAAACAGAACTTCCCATGAAAAGTACAGATTGCATTAAAGTCAAACCCCTTTCTGAAGTCATGCTTCTGAGATATTTAGCTCAGGAGGGGGAAGAAGAAACATTTTACCTTTAAAAATAAAAACTGTTTTATCACTACTTACAATACACAATGACACAGTATCTTTTAAAGTTGCTTGTTTTTTGTTTTTTTTTTTAATGTAGGAATCAATTTTCATTCTACTTTAATTACACAACTCAGAGACAGTAGTGCTTCAAGTCAACTTAATCCACCTTTTTTTGTTTTGGATTAGGGTTGGGTTTTTTTAGTTTCTTTACATTGACTTAATTTACCAAAAATTCCCACCCGAATCATTTCCCATCTCCTATACCCCTGATTTCTCCAGAGGAGGCAGTAACTCTTAAACACTTTTTTTTTTTCCGCCACAAATCCAGTTCCTGGACTGATTAACATGCTGAAAATCATTTCATATCTCTCTGATTACTGGATCAGGTTGCCCAAAGGAGTTGTGGATAACCCATCCCTGGAAGTGTCCCAGGCCAAGCTGGATGGGCTTGGAGCAACCGGGTCTACTGGAAGGTGTCCCTGTCCATGCAGAGGGGTTGGAACTAGATGATCTTTAAGGTCCCTTCCAACCCAAAACAATCTATGGTTCTGTGATTGATAAACCGGTTATTTACAGTTTTCAGTGCTGACATGAATGTGGCAGCTTTAATGAATACATCTTAAAATCCACTAATTGTGGTTGTGTAAGCTAAATTAAGTTACAGTTGATTTACAGAATCTGAGAATAAGCCACCTTTTTAAAATCATAATTATTACAAGTTTGCTCTATTGAGCAATATTATTTTCTTCAGAAGCAAACTGTTGATAAAATCAGCATTTGTGAAAAGCTCCAGCACCTAGACAAGATGAGGCAGTCACTACTGAGAAAGGATGGCATTTGGATTCTTTAACGGCATGCATCTGTGTGTGCTGCTGAAATTAGAGAATAAAGGGAAAATCACAGAAACAGGTTTAAAAATGCAGGGAAAGAGGGAGGAAGACCCAATAAATCAACTTGATAGTCTCCGTTTCAGAACCTACCAAAAAGCACTGATATTATTTGGCCTCTCTGTGATGCCCAGTTGCATTGCTGGGGAGTCAAAGATAACACAGTCCTTAACTGAACATGATGTTCCTGTCACAAAATGTATTGCTATTATATCAGTTGCCTGTGGGTAAATGAATGCAAGCACAAATATGCATAATGAACTAATTTTTACTCATAACCAGCTGAGCTATTTTCCCCCTGTTTACCTTGAGTAAACTGCTCCATAAATGATTAAATATACGCAACCCAGGTTGCCAGTGCTCACACCTGACACAAGCCCTCAAAAGTCTTGTCATGAGAAGCTTGCAGATTCCCATCTTCACAGCTAAGGAGAGAAACTGTAACTCATGCTACGCATGAAGGCTTTGTAACTGAAAGCACCTACTTCTATTCCCTTTGTACACAGGATCTCAAGCACGTGCATGTATCAATGGGCAAAGTAAGAGAGGAGACTAAATCTCCTTTTTTGAGGTTTTGTATCTGAGAATTTTTTGCTCTGGAACAACACCAAGATATTACCACCTGAGAAACCACTGCAGAAGGAACAGAATCAGAAACAAGCAGCAGCTAAAAGCCAGGCACATGCTTCACTGTCACTGTCCCCTAGGAAATACAAATCAGTATGTTCTGTCTGAGCCTTATACGCTTAGGGATTGACTTAAGTAAAAAAAACTATGATGGGATGACTTTTTTTTTAAATACTAGAATATATTTGTACTTATTGAAATATTAATATAGTTTGGGGGCTAAAATGTCTTAAGTGTATTTCTGTGGCCTCCAGCCACAGTCCTTTAATAGGCAAATAAATTCTTAATTATTAGTTAAAACAGTCTGTTCTTTTGTTTACATACTTAGAGATATTTATTTCTGACATTCTCATAAAGATAATTTTAAAAAATGAATTTTCATTAGAACAATTTTTTCATTAGGATGCCAGTGACCTGGAGCTCAGTCAGTTATCCTGAAAGCTGCTTTCCCTCTGGTAGCAGATAAAGTCCTAAACATTTAATGTTTGTTTGGAAATTTAGTTTTTTAGGGTTTTTTTGCATTACCTTCCCCCTCCCCCTCCCTCACCCCCAGAAAACTGAAAGGTTCCAACTCAGAGAGCTTGGATCAGGGAAAATCTAACTGGAAGGCACTGGGAAGTTATTGCCCCCTGATGCTAAAAAGTTCCACCGGAAGGACTAATTAAGCATCATTTACTTACAGAGAAAGCAGAATCTCCACAACAGGATAATGGCACTGGTATAAACTGAATGAAGTCCCTGTGCTCCTTTAAAGGGTTCAATTTCCAGACTTAGGACATTGCAGAGTGCACAAGCCTTCCTATGTTTATTGATTGACTTCTTCCTTCTTACATAGTCCCTAGTTATAAAAGATTTAGCAGTAGCTTTCACTCAAAATATTTTTGCTGTCATACACTAACCTTTCAGACTCTATTGTTTACCATCAAGGAAATTGTTACAGTTAATACAAACAGTTCACAGCAGTTTCTGCATGAATAAACCTCACACTGTGGCTTTTCCCCAAAGAAATGTAAATATTCAAGCACAGTCCTAGATACACATATGTTCAGAGTTCAAAATGAAAAAGATTTTCTTGCACCTGGCTGGACTCTGGCCCCAGGAACTGCACCAAGGAGTATTAGCCCTTAATTGTAAAAATATTTATAACAAATCAGTTTTTGTCTCTGGAAGGCAGTCAATTTTGAAAATTCATGGTTTTGCAAATCCTACCTCTAGTTCTGAACTGCAGAAAGCATAATTAAAATATATCATTTTCTGTCACCAAAACTGGATATGAAAAGCATCTTCACCTTAATCAGCGTCCAGCTGTGAGTCTAACAGAGTAGGAGTGATGCAAGTTTTTTTCTGGAAATACTATCACCATCATGCCCAAAACCCCCCATATAATAAATGCCATATCAAATGCCTAGATAATATCAAACACATGTATTTGGGTTTCTCGCTGTTGATTCAAAGGTTATTGTCCATAATTTTCTTAGCTTATAAGAAAATTACTCTTAAATTATGAAATACGCTGCAACTACTTCAAAGCATTTTACGTACTCTGCAACACCTTAGTTTGTATCAACATTAGATTTGCCTCTTGAGCCCTCTCAGTATAAATGCCATAATAGGCTACTGAAATTTCTCTAACAATAAAAATATCAGGATGGCCACCTTGTAGTTAAGTACATCCTTCAAAACTAGAAAATCCTTCTTTTGAATGATAATGTAATCATTAATATCATAAGGAAGAACTTCTATTCAAAGCTTCACTTTTCAATTTCCATACCACAGCAGCCAACAGTTAACCTGTGTGTGAAAGTATCAGAACCTTTTCAATGGAACAATAAGGTTTCTCATTTTTATGAAATGCAATTGTAAGGTGTTACAGACACAATTTACAATCACCTTACAATGTGTGAGGCAAATTAGCCTATTACTTTGTGTCCATGCAGCCAGGGTATTAGACACAAAATACAGAATTTTAGTGGAGAAGTGGAACATTGCAAAAATGTTTCCAAACTGTAAACCCTTTAAGAAGCTGAGTTAATAAACCGAGTGCAGTCGAGTTACATTCATTCTTCCCAAAGCAATTAGGGGGAGAGAAAATTAATTGTTTAATTGTGCAAGCCATTTTTAAATGTCTATATCAATTAATGCCTGTTGACATAGCATAGAAAGAGGGACACACGTTAATACAATACCCTATAAACTTACTATAGCCGTTCTCCCCACCCCTACCTCTAGTTGGAGTCAAAGCAACATACTAATGCCTCAATGCTTTCAAGTTTGCCAGTAAGACTGCAGCCAAGTATGTAAGCTATTCACAAATGCTATCCAAAACTGAAGGGCAAGCACAGTTTGTAATTTAGGGTTCACCTGGTACAGACCTTAAGAAGGAAGAAACTCTGTGCTGAAACAGCAGAAGTAGCTTTACTAACTGCAAAGAATCTGAGGGGGAAAGAAGGGGAAACTTCAGCAAAACATAGTAATGAAAAATAATTAATCACACTCAGACATGAAATATAAATTACCTCTCTTTTAGCCAAAAAGCAGCTGTACAAAAGCTGATGTTAACCATTATCCATTTTCCATTGAAATTGTTCTGTACTGGCTCAAACACTTTAAAACTATATAAGTATACAAGCTTTCAGCAGCTCACCCTCCCCCATTCTGAGTTACTGCCTGCTCTTCTGATGAAAATAAGTTCTTTGAGTCCTTTAAGCAACCTGCTTAATGTGATGTCCAATCCATAGTGAGTAATCAAGTATTTGGGGAAAAAAAAAATCCACTGCCTCTCTTAACAAGAAACACAAGAGGGTTTTGCACTGTTATTCAATACCCAGAGTAATAAATGCAACTAAACATCTCTCCTCATGCAATACTTTCTTTTACTTGGCATTCTCCTAAATTCTAAAATACTCTGCAGTGAAATAAGAGCATAGGCATGAGCTGACACTACCCTATCATTGCAAGGGAACAGCAAAATTGTATCTAGTGCAAAGACTGTGTCTTTAAAAGAAAACAGAGGAAAAATACAGCAGCTCTCAAGTTGCATTAGCTGCTATTTTTCTGAAATTAAGAATTACCGGACAAGCAATGTTGCCAAGCCAATGACCTATTCAAATAGATTCTGAGAAGGAGATTACTGATGAAATAAATATTTTGCATTTTGCAGCTAACAGACCAGTGAGCTTCTATTAGAATATACCCAAGGATACTGACCCTAACAAGTATTTGTGCTAGATAAACCTTACATACACTAACACTTCACCTATTCCAAAGCTTATTGCCTGTATATTGATCAGCTTATACACAACACAAATGTAGAAAAAAAATCTTAAAGTAGCATACCCTTGAGAACTCTAGGGAAGACACAAAAGAATTCAAAACATATGGAGGTATTTTCCAGCACTATGAACTGTACTAAATAGGAAGATGTATTAGTTACAATTAAGCATTACTGTAGACAGATACCTGCCACAGACAGGCTGCATATTTAACATCAGAACATTTACAGTGCACATGAGGGCTTTAATCCAGAAATTTGCCTTGCCACGGGATGCCCAGATGCATCAGAAAAATTGTTCTGGTTCCTTTCTTGTGAAAGACAGACCTTACCCTTGTTAGAGCACCTTGTGAGCTCGAGGTTGTGCCACTAAGTAAGTCCTGTTGAGTAGCCCAACTTGTTATGTGGGGTGGAGAAACAGGAACACAGCCCTGGTGCTCTAGCAGGTATTTTGTACACAAGACAAGTTCCCTAACAGTGAGTTTTAGCCAGATTACAGCTCCTATACACTACTTGTGCAGCACAGAAGACTCATACCTAGACTGTCTCCATTTCCAAAAAAAATGTACACTTTATAGTAACAAGCTAATTGACAGCAATTGAAATCAATCATGTTGGTTTTGAAAGAGATTACAAGAATGCAGATGGAAGGACCTATAGACAGACTTATCTCTATGAACTCCAGAAAAAAACAAAACTGGAAGATGACATGCAAACATGTAGACATTAAACTGCATTTTACATACAGTAATTTAAATTGCTTTATCTTCTAAACACTTTCCATTTCTCTTGAATCTCCTGTAATTGCTGGTACGTTCACAAAGTACTGTGATGAAAGCCAAATGTATATCCAGACAGGTTGAGCCTCCTGCTCCCAAACATTGGGTAGCATCATATCTGACAAGGTACTACCATGATCAAAGCAGATTTATGTTCAGTGTGAAAAAGCATTGAGACTGAGAAAGCATGACAAAATTGGCATCTGGGTGTTCAAAACAGGTGTAGCTTTCAAAAGCAGGAATTCCTGAGAAGCACTGCTCACAAATCTTCATCTTCATGCAGCAGATACAGCATAAATTCTATCTAAAGTGGTTTTAGGCAGGAAAAACTAACCCTATAGTATGGATTTTATTGCAAGCACAATCTGACCTAATTTTAAACTGGATTTTATCCAGTGTTCCTGCAATACCCCACGGAGGCTTGATCTATTGATGACTTCTAAATTGATTTTTCATAGAACAGATCCAACATACTCCAATTTTCTTAAATTTCCTAGTGACTAATGTATGCTATTTCCATCAAGATAATGTTTTATTCTAGTAAAGAAGACCAGAGCTTTTCAACTAGTGAGTTTACCTTCTTCTTTCATATACTGCATCTTCTCTCTGTTCCCAGCTCCCACCCAAATGAAAACAAAAACTTGAGTCACAGAAGAGCTAAACATGCTGACCCAGCTGAATGTAAGAACTTTCCATCTGGCCAAATGTAGATTTATGCAACAAAAACTGCTGTCCCCAGACAACAGGACCTTTGACATTTTAAAGTTAGACTTTCCAAATTAGCTATTATTGCTTGGAAAAAGTTTACATTTTTTCTTTAAAATTAGGATGCTGGAAACATGCTAGAGAAGCCACTGAAAATATTTTTATAGATAAGTACCACTGATTTTAACAAGAGCCACTCAGACTCCATTGTGGTGGATAATCCTGACAGCAAACTTATATACATACATGCAAATAAACATGCTGGGTTTGACTAACTCAGATTCATACACACTTAAAGTATTTAAGTATTGATTTCCTGAGTGAGTAACTAGTGAAACTGTACAATATCTGAACAAATTTGTTATTTCTTCAGGGTTCATTTTGCTCACACTTCCCCTGTGCTCCTACTCTGGAATAGCAACCCAGTCCCTATGTATATCCCTCCTTGCACTGCCAAAAAGACAAGGGTTGCCAAGACATTTCATTCAATCACCACCCTCAATAAAGAAGCCCCTTGTTGATGCTTCAAACCCTCTCACTTCCTAAACAGACTTGATGCAAAGAAGACAACTAGGCACAGCCATCTAGTTCTCTACACAACAGGGAAGGAGAAAACAAACGACTGGTCACTCACCCCACCCCAATCCCCAAGATGAAAAGCAGTAGCCAAAGGAACTCTGTAATTCCAGTTTCTGCCAGTCAGGACACTAATGAATAAATAAGAAAATGCTGCACAGTGATCTTATTGAAAACCCTCCAAATTTCAGTACAGCAACAATCTCTTAATATTGTTTGAACACAAAACAGAGATTGAATGTTCTGCAATAAAATTTCTGCCAGTGACGCTAACAAAAATATTACATTTCAGCAATATGCTGACTTTTAAAAATTGACATCTGTTTACATTTAGGTTCTTCATGGGACTATATTCAACCACAATAAAAGGATGAGAGCATTCCTTTCCCCAAGTCCCTCCAAAACTGGTGGGTGACTATCAAGCTGATTAAATTGAGAAATTAGCAGTGAAGGAAATCTAATGATACAGTCCCTGTCCAGGGGACTTCTACTGAAATCAAAGGGAAGAACTTGAAATTCAAGGAGTTGAAATCATTTTACATGAGTAAGGATTGCTGGGTTTATGATATCAAGTGATATCAGATCACTGAAGTGATCCATCCTAAGCCATACCACTGGCATTGGAGGGAGAGCAAAACATGGCAGCCAGAGCAGCTGCACAGGACTTCAATACCACCCGTCTTCTAGAGACAATTTCTGTTTTACTTTTTGAAATTCAGACCAGCCCATTCTCAGTGAGCCCCACACCAAAGACAGTTATAGCTTCCTAGTGGGATTTATGCAGTCCAGCCCCAATCACCAGCAGTCCTGTTGCTGAGTTTTTTGAGAAAGCCTCAAGCTTGGGATGCTGGGATGTCAGTGCTGCAACCCAATTCAGCAAGTGACTGAATATTTTTGTTATAATGGAAAATTTTAAAGAAGCATTTGATAACACTAGGAAGGGTGACAAGTTTCCCAGCACAGTTTCAGGTCACATACAAGACTTACAAAGACTGCTTGAACTAGGAAATTAGGAAGATATGAACAGACATAGAGCATTAGGTCTGCCTGGAAACAAATGAGAAGTGTAAACACTGTCTGACATTCCCATTAAGAAATTGGTACTGGCTTGTTTATAGCTACTGATCTCTTATTTCTCACACTTATTATTGTGGAGATAAACAAGGACAGTAAATTTTCATAATGATCTACATATATTATATATTAGAATTGCATGTTTTCACAATTATCAATAGAACAACTCTTGATAACAAACTGAATTAATGCAGACAATTTATTCTGCATTACTCAAAGTACTTCAGGAAATAACTAAGATCTTCATGCACTTCAATTTCAGGAAATGGAGAAAACCACAGTGAGATCAGATTTTATTTTTTTTTTGTTATGCAACTACAAATCTGAACTATTCACATTGAAGGTTTGTAGTATTTAAGCAACAGTTAAGGAATTGGTTCCACAATTTCAAAGCAAGAGATGTGAGTAAATTAGATTACAGTTCATTATGAACCATACACATTAAATACATGTCAGAGGATAAGAAGGAACTGATTATGATGCAAAACTGTAGGTGCATTTACTATAACTTTTTATTTATAGCTTCTCTAGGTTACCATTTGAACAAGCTATATATAAACAAACTCCACAGAAATCTGTTCATTCAATACCCCTCTTTAAAGCTGTTGTTTTTTTTTAAAGAAGAAAAAAGGAAAATGCAATTGGTTTCCCTGGTTAGAAATGTGTTAGGAATATACATTTCCAGTGAACTAGGTAATGCCCTCTTATATCATGCTTTCAAAAAAGAGATAAGATTCCATTGTATTGCCACTTAGGTCATATCATCAACACTTCCATGATCCTGTTTTCAAAGATTTATGTTAATGATTGGCCACACTTAGCAGCTGACTGACAGATAGTGTACAAAGTTAAGCATTCATACCCACACAAATGAATGATGAGTTCTGTACAGGACCACAGGCTCATACAATTAATCTCTTCAGAAGATGTACAAATCTAAGCATCATAAAAATTAATCTTCCACCATCACAGGTAAAGGGGTAGAATTCCATTTGGCAAAATTCCCATTGACTACTGTGAAGTCAGCACTTACCTACAAAGTTTTTAAACATAATGTCTTTTAGACACGTGCCACTGAAGAGAATGCATTTTACTTGCAGGACCAACAGCAGTCCCACCAAGTGGAGTGCCATTTTTGTATGGCAGGATGCACAAACTTTTTGTGATATGGAACAGCTTCCACAATGCTGCTATAATACACTAATAATAGTAGAGCCTCCCACATTGTAAGCATATACAATGAATTTCACAGGCAAGACATCTGCAAAATCCCAAAAGGCATTTTATTTAAAATGGTGCATTGTGCACTATATGGGCAGAAAAGGCAGACAAAATCAACAATATACACTTTTGTGTTATCTAGCATCTGCTGACTTACTGGCTGAATGTTTAAACTTGGTTAAGAAGGACAAATTTATTTCTGAGATTATTTTAAAATAACCTCATGTTTTCAAGACTTAGTTTTTGCACCTTATGCTGCTCCCAAGGATGTTGTTACGTGACGTTCATTAGTGATTAAGTCAGATGTGGAGGTTTCCATCATATCGCCACCTTCCCTTCTGCCACTTACTCCTTGTGGGAGTATCAGGAGATGGGAACACCTTAGTCAGGTTGCCCTCAGTCAGGTCACACCTCATTGAAGAACAACAGGTAAAAAACCTTACAACAAGCCAAAGATTGTGTTTTTTTCCTGGCTGTTTAATGTGGTGCAAAATGGTCCTTCAGAAAGTGTATGAGGCAATCACCTGAGCAAAACATCTTTTCCAAAAATACGGAAAATTTCAGCCATCAGCCATTAAATATCAACAAATACAAAACAAAGAAATAAAGTGACATTACTGCAGGACTGTGGTTGTGATGTTTATCTCTTCTCTTAGCCTCAGAAAGGTAATTTTAACTTTAAAATATAAGCAACAATGCTGTTGGCTCTGATGATCGGTGTTGAAGAGCTTGATACTTGGCGGAGCTTGCCTACCTTCTTAGATTTCAATTTTGGTCACTGTATACTGTGGGGATTGCCTTCTCCTGATGATAAGCTGAGGTGGCCATGCTTAGCTAGTGCATAACCATAGGAAAAGCCATTAAATAAGCAAATGAGATGGCAGCAAGGCTTATTCTCTTTATTTAGATTTGCTGATTCCCCCTCTGAAATGCTGACTGAGTTTTTGAAGGCAACGCAGAAGAGGCCACTGCACTTTTCATATATCAACTACTAATACATAGGATCAGACTATGCCATTTTTATGCAAGTCACGACTCCTATTATTTTATTTACTAAAGTTCAGAAAGTGTGCAGATCAAAAAAGTATTTCCAGTCAGTCAGTAAGCAAGCCTGTGGGTATTTTTGAGACATCTGATGGTGTGGGTTAGTTGCAGCTTGGGAGTTATGTTTTTTTATGCTAGCCTGTAGACCTCACATCTGGTTACTGGGAGCAGTCAACAGAAAAGCCTAAAGCAAACAGCACTCCGATTTATTTGCTGCTTCATTTTTAGACTTTGATTCTGCAATCGTATTTATACATGCTTACTTCCAGATCATTAACAGTTCCTCATTTATTTGGATTATCTACCTGACCTGAGCGCGAGGAGGTTAGTAAGAAACATTTACTTTCAGTGGCTCGTTTTTCTTTTCAGGATGCTGGAAGACTCAGCTTTCTTCTCTTTTCTCATTGGTAGATCGCTGTAGAAATTGCAGTTAAGTGATAGCACAGGGTTTGAACTTGCTTTTTGCTTATTTCCATTTACTGAAGCTCACAAAGATTAAGTTGATTGTCCAAGGTCACAGAGGAAGGAAATGGCCCCATAAGGATTACAGCTCCAACTTCCCTCCCTCACATTCCTGCAGTTCCTTGTGCTGAAAGTTAAATCTTCCTCCCTGAAAGCTTGCTCAATTTTTGCCCCACTCTTCTGTTTCACATCACTTCATTGCTTTACTAGAGCTTGAAAACAATGTGATTCAGTGAGCTTTTTTTCTTCTATTGTATTTCCCAATAATAAGAATTACTGCATAATTAAACAACATCTTTAAGTATTTTTTTTAGTTATTCAAGAGCTGCCCCTTTGCAACAGCCTTGGGAAGTCTGAGAATAAACTGCTTTTCTCTAGCAGTCAATTCCTTTTGAAAAACACTGGGGTTTTTCTTGCACGGAATTGTTTTTGTTTCTGTATTTGTGAACTAGTTTGATCAGGACTCAGTGATCTGAAGAGTCTTTTCCAACCTAAATGATCCTGTGATTCCATGATTGTGGAAGACTGGCTGGTATTGGCAGCCAACTTCTACACCAGAAAGAGCAGGGGCTCTAACCTGTGCTTAAAAATTACCTATTTGATACGGCCCTTAAAGGATACCTGTATTAAAAGACTTCATAAGCACTGACTGACAAGACAGGCATTCCACAAAATGGTTACTGCTTGCAGCTTACATTCTTAGAATGCAAGCCCATCATCAGTTGGTATGTAGCTCATTTGTTTCACAGAAGTTTTTACTCCTTTATTTTAACTGATTCCTTCAAATAAAATACATGGATGCACATAGAAACATGCAGCACCCCAACAACAAACTAAAGGTAGCACAGAGCAAATCTCACAGACAAATGACTGCTTAGAAGAAAAATACTACAGTCTTAGAATTAAATGAATCCTGATCTGGCCTTCATAGCAGAAATGTGCATGGATAATCTAGCAATTCAGAAAGCATTTCCAGCCCACTGGAAATACTTCCAAATTCAGAACAAGTGAGGCAACTCTTGGAAGAAGCAGCGATGAGCGAATCACATCTTTCTATGAGGTAAACTAGTCATTTCAACTTGTGATTTATTGGAAGTATTAAAGGCAAGCTATTAAAATCTCCACTCTCTGGATCTAAAACAAGTTCATATTCAGCAGAGACTCCACGTACTCAGTAACTTAAATCTGTGTAACCATCTAGATAGCAGCAGAATTCCGGATAATTGTAACCATACCAACATAAAGTGAAGAGTTAAAGATACAGAACAGCGTAACACTTACAATTTTACCTTCTTATGTTTGTTACTCATAAGAAACAAAGATATCACTCTCTCCAACTTTCAAGATACTGATAGCCTATAATTCTCTTACAATCCGGAAAAAAAATGGACAATACTTTCCCTGTCTTGATAACTAGAGACAAAGGAATTATTTATGTCTAAGTCGGAAATACCTCGTGGAACTTCACAAAACTACTTTCAGAAACTGCAGGTGCAAGGTCAATATACACTGTTGAGCTCCCATTTCCCCAGGCAACCTAAAGACAGCACATGCTCCTGGGATAAGACATCATGAAATACAGAGCTTGATGCAGTTCATCAGACATCTACAGGAAGCCTCTCTTACAGTGACTAGACCAGGTGCTCGGTGGGATGCCAGCCCAGTGTTTCCTTCCCCCTAACACCTCTCTTGCTCATTGCGACAGGGCTCACATACATGCAGGTACCCGTTGACAGACTCACATGCCAAAGCTGGTTGGGTGCAATCCAGGTGTGGCACCTGAACCATCTGGCAGGAGTAGCATGATGAGGCAAATCAGGTTTGACTCAGGATCAGCAATTAAACCAGCTCAAACCAGGACAACCAGCATGCTTCCCTCTGTTTTCACTACACAGCCTTCTGAAGTCAAGGCAACTTTTTTCAAAACAACAAATGTATATATTTAAGATACATCAGCTTTCTGCATAGAAGGTGTCTTTGAAAACAACAATCAGCTTTCTCTGCTCCCTCACCCATCCTTGTGCTTAGCTCTTCAAATATTTTTTTTTCTTTTTCTTTTTTTTTTTTTTTTTTCCTTACCAGCAACTGACCTACCAGCTCCAAACATCCAATTTCAAGGTCCAGGAACACATTTAATTCATTTTTTCATTAGTTTACGCATCTGCTATGTGAAAGCAGAGGACTATTCCATAAAAATTTCATAGTTCTACAAGCCTACCTCTAAGGGCAATAGCATGTGCTGCCCTTCTCAGAAAAAGGCAGAGGGATCAATTATCAAGACATGACTGGGAAGGAGCCAAATTATTCCTACCTAAGGAGGAGTGAAACCACAGGGAGTCTCTTGATTCCTATGGTAGGCCACAGAGTGAGTCCTACATCCAAGTAATAAATTAAGCTCTGCAGAAGAGGGGCTGCTTCAGAGTCTGGGCGTGGTGTCAACTCCTCCTGGGTTAGGGAGAAGGGCCAACAGACTCCACTGGCCTCAGAAACCAGAAGTGCTAACTACTTTGCTTAAAAAACACTAATAATGAAACACGTAAGCCTTTTGAAACAAAAACTCCAGGTATTTCTTGCTTATTTCTTCCAAATGCTTGAAACCATTGCCAATGCTCTTTGCAAAATAACACATTTAAAAAGGAGAAAAGGAAAGAAAGGAAAAACAACAGAAATTATCTCATTTGATCACTTCTAATGGAAAGTTCCCTAAGCCTTCACATATATGCAAATACTTACATTATTTGGCACATCATTGCTTTCCTTACAAGCCTCTAATACAAGGATTTTATTAAACAGCTGATATCAAATACATTTTAGATGCACAAACTGAATAGCAGATTTTCACCCTTAATACTAACAGGAAATTATAAATTCCCCTCTATGGACTACTAATAAAATAATCCGCTCATCACGGAAAGTAATAAGCAATCCAGTGCTGAGGCAGGAATTTCCTATAAAATGTCCTATTCACTTTAAACAGTTTTAATGCTGTAAAAATGGGCATGCTACAAACAATGGTGAGAGCCTTCTTTTCTTGCTGGCACATGATTTTCCTGCAATGACATCTGTGTCACCTAACGCAGTAGTGCCAGAAGAATTAGAGAAAGCCAACACACCTCAATAATCACCACAGGAAGACATCATCATGAAACCCTTAGGGTGTCAGCAGAGGAGTGCACAGCACAAAAGGAATGCCAGAAAGCACCGAGATTCCATGATTGCCAAAGCACTCACCAAATTCACCAGGGCACTGAACCTACCCAGGCAAAATAATTAAGATAGTTTATGTGAACAATATGACTCTCTGACTCTCTCAGAGCAAAGCATTTCCACTGCAAGCATGTGCAGATAGGCCTTCCCTCTGTTAAGAGAAGTAAAATGGGCTCAAAATTCTGCAACCTGCACATCACCTATCTTTCATTTTCCAGGCATTACTGTTAAATACATACTTCAAATTAAATACCTGCTTTATTAATTTTCTGTGCTGGGACCAAGGTTTATTCAAGGGCATTTGTAATGACCAATTTAATTCCAGTCAAGGACAAATTAGACTTTTTATAAGTATGTGAAACACTCTTCTGAATACTGTTGTAACAGATAAGCTAAGAAGTCTCTGGAGGAAGAATAATGAAAATTGTTGTCTTGCTATTAATTACCTATCAAGTGAATGAAGCTTTGTCTTAGTTCCAACAGCAGGATAACACACAACTTCAATCTAAATAGTAAAGGGTTTTGCTAGTGTGCTTTGCCTTTTTTATGTTTAAGGGCCTGGTCCTGATGCTATTGCATTTATTATGAGCTTTGTGACAAACTTAAACAGAAGCAGTTGAATCCTAAGAGAGTTTACATTGGAAACAGAAGATCCCTTTTTGTTACTGAAAAAACTTATAACATTGGGCAAATCCTATCTAGTTGTAAGAGGGCCTGAAAGGAGAGGGCATTACCTGTTCCAGCTGACTAAAAAAATAACTAAAAGTTTTTGCATTTCCTTTATTTTCTAGCAAATTGTTTGTTTATTTATTTGTTTGTTTATTTATTTCTGGTTTAGGAAGACATTTGGTTTTCAAGAGTTTTCTTACTTGTGTGATTTGTTTGGATTTGGGCAAGCAGAAAGATGGAACTCTATGAGGACCTAAGCAAGCCTCTAACTCATTCCACACCTGCAGGGTGGCTCATAATTGAAACATTCTCTAGTTAAAGATTCACCACAGTTAGGTTAGATTCTAACCCATTAGATTTGTTATTACTGAAAAACCTTATGTCACACATGTGCCTGACAATTGACTGCTCCTGCATTAACCTTCTCAATCTAAGAAAGTTTAAGGAGTAGCTCTTTAAAAAGATTAATGAAAGCTTTGCTACTGGATTCAAAGTGCATGAAACCAACTCGGTTTCAAGTTTTTGGAAGAAATATTAATCTTATTTTACACTGATGAAACACAGGGGACCACATCTAAAACCTGCAGCTGTCACATTTGGGTGATGCCAATGAGCAACCCAAGTTCACCTTTTGGCTTTTGTTGATGGTTCATTCAATCAAAAAATTTTATCGGTGCTAAAACCACACACAAATCATAAGTAAAACTAAGGGGAAATTTCCTGATGCCCCTAAGACTGGAAAAAACAATTTTCACACATGCTGCCTCTGGGAACTGCACAATTACATAAGTTGACATATATAAGTTCTCCCTTTAAAATATACTTGGACTTTGAACATGCAATCTGGAACCCAGCTGGTCCTTTAAATGGCTGGCAATGATTTTTAAATACGTATTTGCCCAGTGGAGATTTCAAGGTGTTCTGTAGTAATACATATTTGCTACTCAGGCATACATCACTAATAAAGTTTTTTATGAAAATGTCTTTAACAACTAACTGTTTTTAGAGCGCAGGAGCAACTTTTCAAGCACTCAGCTACATCAGCTTTATTTGCAAAGTATCAACCCTAAGAGATCACCCACTTTTCTTGTTTAAAATAAGCTATGGGTTTTATTCTGTGCACTGGATCTGTTATTTCATGTATCTGTTATTTCAGAACCCAGCTGGACGTGGTCTGGGGCAGCCTGCTCTAGTTGACCCCACTTGAGCTGGGCAGTTGGACCAGACAATCTCCAGAGGTCTCTTCTGACCTCAGCTGTTCTGTGACTTACACCTGCAGGTAATGCCTTTATTTCTACCCATTCAAAGTAGCTCATCTTTTCTTTCAGATTTCCCCTTATGAATAAGAAAAGCTTAATCTGTGTATCAATAAAAACACCATCATGCCCTGAGATCTTGCAAAACAACCTCATGTGTATTGTACTTATGCATAAAGACACCTATAACAATTCATTACATCTTTGTACCATAGGACCTATGTAATTTGTGATAATTCCATGCAATGTACTACAGAATACTAAGACAGTCAAAACTCCCATTTTTTTAGGTTAAGCAACCAAAATCAGGTAATAAAATTCATTCTGAAGTTTCTTAAACTATGTATAAGATTGATAGACAAAACTGCATCCTCAGTTCATCCAGACAGTAAGTCAGAAATGTCTCTGTTGGGTAACATGTATGTTCTAACTCCTAAGGATTTTATCAGCAATAGGTACCAAAAGCAGGTAGTAGTACTTTCCCAGCTCTTTGGACTTTTATCTTCAATATTTGCTACTTTTCTTAAAGCTAGAGATAAAAATATGACAACCTCTAGGTCAATTTTAAAAATGACTTTTTGATTCTCATGTGCAGAGACAATGTTTTTTAAAAGTAACTCCATTAAAGGCCAAAAATGTAATAAGTGAACAAAAATCTTTCCCCAAAGTGTGATCTTTGAGGCTTCATAATTTCAGTGCAGCTTTCATCTTTTTCAAGGTTTTAGTTTGACTACGTGTATTGTAAAACAACAATCCACTTGATAGAAAGTGAAGTAAAGGAAGCTTCAAGAAAAAAAACAATTTACCCTGGAAAAGGAAGTAAACATGTTTTTTGTTCTGAAAAGCAATTCTGGACTTTTCCTTGGTGTAGTACACAGAGCACGATCTACAGGACATGTATCGACACATACTCTAAATACTTGGCATACCTTCTCCACCCTTACAAGCAGAAAGGCAGCCCTCCAACTCATGAGCTCATGCAAGCCAAACTGTTCTAACATTTCTACTGCACTTTGGATAATGAGCAGAGCACTCCACAGCTCAGGATGCTGAATTTCCCTTCGTGAAGTCTGGTCTCCTCAGCATAGCTCTGCATTTCTCTAGCACCAGTTTGCAGGGAAAATTCCTGTAGCAATCAAGTGCATTTTATTAATATATTTTATATAATTGCACTTCAATCTCTATCCCTGTGGAGGAGACAGCACACAAGTGGAAACTGCCCACACAGAAGTTTGCTTTTCACCAATGAGCCCTACAAGAGCCTATTGTGCTCTCCTTGTTTCCTGAGAGCACTCACCTGTTACAGGTCAAGGCCTGTTCACCCATGACTATCAGCCATCCAGAGTGAAACTCATCCTGTGACAGCAGCTTGCCTTCCCTCAGTGACCAAATGCTAGAACACAAGGCGAGACCTCATGGCTCAGCCTCCAGCAAACTGAGCGCCAGTTTCTCCAGAAAACCATTCTAAAGACTGAACTAATGAAACTGGGATTTCTCAAGGACACCACGTACACTTTAAACCACTAGTAAATACAACAGATGTATCTACATTATAATTTTAGTTTGGATAAGGCATTTCCTTTGACAGAAACCTCTCTTTGAAATCCCTACTAACTATTGTTAGTTCATACTGCCAAGCAATCCCTAAGCACACAAACTGGGTTCCTTTCAGATGAAATTAAACTGGAAGACACTCTCCTTCTGATAAACTGCATTTAGTTCATGGGATCAGAGAACAGCTAACTGTCAATCTTGTTAGTATAATTAGAAACAGTTGTGAAGACAAATGCATACAGATCCCAGGCTGCCCACAGTGTAGGTGTATATATGTATTGCCAGCAAAACCTCAGGTGATCATATTTTCATTGCAACTATTGCCCACAGAAACTAGATTAGATTACTGCAAGTATAGGAACAAATGCTACCTTCTCTTTGCCTTCCAAATTCAATATTCAGCAGTAACTCTGATCAATATCCAATACAAACAGGTGCTTTGGTCAACAAGAAGTCAATGTAAATGCAATAAATTCTTCAGTAAGCAATTATGCAATAAATAATTATTGCAATAAGTTATTTAAATATTCCAATATTTTAAATGCTGCAAACAAATATCTTAGTACACACAGCAGCATAGCTTCATACATCACAAAGTGATAAATATTCAGAGTATATGACATCAGGTACACATCCATCCACCATTTCCTTCATATACAAACACCCCACACATCTGCATACACACCATTCCTCATTTAAATGGTGGGGGTGGGTTTACTAGTCTATGAATAAGACAAGACTAACTGCTGCTGGACTTAGGCACATTTAAAATTTGTTTGTGCACAGTTCAGTGAACTGAAAAACATTTTTCAGCTCTGACTACTAGTAAATATTTCTTTTTATCTCTTCGTAAACAGTCATGCCATGAAAATTAAATCCAGATAAACAGATAGATTAGAGGGACATTTAATCAGAATTAATATAAACATGTAAGAATGAAATCAAATGCTTGTTTGTGCAGTTTTACCTGCAAGAGTCTGCATGCACTGGGCAGTATTCATAGGACTTGCAAGTCATATAGCTAGCCAATTTTGAATATAAAAACACTTTTTAAGTCTTCCCCCATATTTTTCACTATGCTTTTGATTACTAAAAGCTGCTACAACTGATGGCATGTTGTAGCTTGGGATTTTAAACTCCCAGGCATGGTAAAGTTGCTGATTTTCCATTCCATTTATATCTAATTGAATTTTGCAGGTCTTCAATGCTAACCCACCATCTCTACTACTTAATTTGGAAAAAAAACAATGTGTTGTTCTTAAGAATTAAACTGATTTCTGTTGACTGGGGCAGTAGTGGTAAAAAGTAAGAATTTATGTTCCTATTGGATGAGCCAGAGCACACTTCACAGAATAGCATGCACTAGAAAAGCATTAAAAAATCCCCAAAATTTCCTGAAGGATAATGCTAAAAGTTAACTGGAGATTTACATTTTACTCTAGGCAGTAAGAGCAGACATACTTTCACATACAGTACACAGGATCACATTTCCTCTGTCTCCCTTTAATCAGTTCAGAATCAGGCTTCTTTTCAAAGGACTTGGCCATGTGCAAGAATCTCTAGGAAATAACTGAAGTTCAAGAATATAGTCAGTACTGTCTGTATATTGTCTGTCACTCTGGCGTTGAAACATCTTTTAAACTTGGCTTGAGCTGCTTCTGCCCAAAAGACAATCCACCCACAGAACCTCATGGAAAAGATTCCCTTAAAACACAGAAATCCCTCTATCCTCCCTATGGAGGGGAAAAAACTTTTTTGTTTCTTATTGTTCTTTCTTTTCTCTTTCTGTGGCACAGCAGAAGTTATATATTAATCACAATTAATTCAAAGGTAATGTTCCAAATAAAACGTTTTCTTCCAGCATTTCTTCTTCACCTCAAAGATTTATGGATATAATATCCCTCAAAGGTCCAGCATGATCATTTAATCATCATTTAATCATCAATTAATCATTTAATCGTCTGCATAGTATAGGTTGTACACTTGAAACTCTTAGGATATGCATGTGTCTCTATGATAAAGGATGGATCTTTCAGAATAAAAGTAACTTGACTTTTGACACCCTATTTCATGCAACTATTTAAATTCCTGCAGTGGGAAAGCAAACAAAAAGGTTATTTTCTCCTTATGCCCATAACATACACAGCCAGGAACTGGTCCAGTCCTGAACTGGTTTTCACTAGACCAAACCAACAGGGACAACTCCATCAGATCCATACTGATCAGTGTCCCTCTTGACCTGACTGGTCCCACCTACATGGCATCCTGGTGCAGGGTTTTAAAAACCACTCCTATCAGTGCACTCAAGCTTCCCAAACGGAAAGCAATCCTCCTATCTTCATAGGGTATCAGATTACTTTGCCTGATAATAGTAACTGTGATATGAAAACACACTGGGGTTTGTTTCTGTTCTGTTTTTTTTGGATTTCAAGTAGCAAGTGCAACACTTCTTTGCATTTACCATGCAGAGATGCTCATAGATTTCTTTGAATAGTTCTGTATTTTGTCTCTATGCACATTTTTATCTAATTTTAACTTTCCTATATTAACACAAAGCATCATGACCATAAGTAGTTTAATGTTTCCATGACAAAACTTCATAATGAAGATTTGACATTTCTTATACTTATTGGCACAGTTAAATGGAAAAAACAACATTTTAAAATGAGATATTTCAGTAGTTTCCAAACTCACAGTGCTAACAATGAGGTATCTTCCAAGGAATCTTGTGTTGTGCATGCAAAGTAGAATGCCTTAGCCCACAGCTTGTTAATGTGTCTCCCAAATTACACAAGTAAAAAATCTTTATTATTATTTTTATACAACTCTAAGGGAGTTTAAAGTCTATTTTCAACATTCTTACATCAAAATACACCAGATTCACTTCAGAGTCTACCTGTCTTTCAGTGCAGTAATGGATATTGAGAGGTAGGAGGGAAAATAAGAATTCAGAAAAGTGTAGCAGTTCCTTCAAGGTTTGTTGATTGTTTTGTTTTCTTTTTAATTCAGTCCCAATTACTATTTTATCATTTTATACTAACTAAAGCAATCACACATAATCAACATATGTAAAAGCAGAAGAAATTGAATTCACATCAAGGTTTTCCAACGTGCAAGTGGCACGGGTGGTAACTATTTAGCCCTGTGAGCAAAAGCACTGATAACAACCCACAGGAGCTGACTTTAGGAGCCCTCTTGCACAAGGGCTGGGACAGACACCCTGGGTAATTCTGCAGCAGCCGACCGAGAGGATCCTGCCCAGATTCAGTTGGCCCTCTGCTCCCAGCCACTGGTCCCACAGCCACACCACAAGAGGCAGATGTAGGCCCCAGCTCCTCAGCTGCCTCTGCTCCCCACTGAATGTGACAGGTTCCAGCCACCTGTATCCCACCAGGGCTGCAATCTTCCCTGGCTGTTAACGACTCCAGCAGGCAGCCAACAGCAGCAGCGCTTGAGGAGCCAGCCAGCACATACCCCAACTTCTCCTGTCCCACTGCTGGGAGCAGCTTTCAAAAAAGCCCTGGGCAGGCATCAGGGGCTGCAGCCCCCTGCAGCCGCTCTGGTAAATCAGACAGAACTGTCTGTTAGACCTTTTAATATCCTCCCTGGGGAGCTCTGACAGATGAAGTTCCTTACAGTGCTCCTTCTGATCAATCCAACATTCCTACTTGCCCCTCTCAGTGTGAAAAGCTTTCACAGTCATGCTTGGGGAGTTATCTAAGTCATTTTGATTATTATTAAGATTCTGCAGAGTTGAAATTCTGCTTTTTTTTTTTTTTTAAAGCTAGTTCAACTGTGACTGACTGAACCTTAAAAAATTAATAATCAAAATACTGCCACAAAAACCAACAACAAATATATACAAACAGAAGGCACTGGTCACTGCAACACAAAGGTATGGTATAATACGCTGCTATTCAAACAAGTAACAAGTCCTCAGTTGGCACTGAAGACTTTTTTCCATTGTTTCCAAAAATTAAATTTCATGAAAACTGAAATCTTCCCTCAGAATATGTGGGTTTTGCTGAAAATGGATACTTCTTTGTTTCAGTTCAGTGCTGAAACTTTTTATTTTATTGATTTTTTAAATGAAATGCTAGTAATATTACAATCATACATAAAACTAAGTTTCTATGACACTGACCCCAAGTAATTTGATACTTAAAAAATACTCTGTATTCCTGGAAAATTTTCCCATTTTCAGTTTTTGTTCACACTTGGAAAGAAAACAAGTAGCCAAAACGTTAACACTGCAACAACACTGTCCTGCTTTGAGCAACTCCTTCCTAAGACACACAGAGCAGAAACTTATACAGTCAAAAAGCAAACAAATAATAAGCATCATTACAATTCAAGCTAAATTTTACGTAAACACTGACCTGCTTTTTGTTTTCAGGTGCTTTAGCTATTGGCAGTAAGTTCAAGGCACCACATGTATGTTAAAGCCCATGAGATACAAAAAGGGCATTTTGAACTGAATATTACTTGGGATCTTGGCACAGAAAGAATAACTAACTTTCTCACTGCTAGATAGGAAATCTCTGCAAGCCAGAAATGTCGTTCTGCATCCCACCCCCTGCCTAGGAATACCAGTTCCAATGCCTTAAGCTACATCACCATCAGTCACAGCTCTCTGAGCCATCTGAGCATAGCACTGCTATGCCTTTCACCAGATCTGCTTTGGTGCATTATTTATAATTTTATTACTTCAGTTGATCAAAGTAATGGACTAGATGTTGACTTCTTGGCTGTTTTGGCAGCATTGTTGGAGGAACTTGAAATTATTAAGCAGATGTTCTGCAACATAACAAGGGTCTTGTTTTGCTCTAATGAGATACAGTATTTATTACAATGAAAGAAATTGCTTGTGGATTTGCTATAATGCATTTTACATACACTGGGTTAGATTTATATTGGAATAATGAAAAAAATACAGTAAAAGTCCATATTACTTTTCAGATCTGATGATGTCACCAGACTTAAAAAAAAAAAAAAATAAAGAAAATCAGGCTCAACTTTTTGAGGTCTGTTTCTGTTTTTATACTTGACAGCCACCTCAGTAGTGCAGTGGATCCAAACAGTTAGCTCTTTGTGATCTCTCTCCAGAGGAATCACTGTACTACTTCAGCAGAACCAACCATAGTGAGTTGCACCTCACTCAGAAGCCTCTGATCGAAATTATTCAGAAGCAGATCTTCTCTCTTTGCAGACATGTGAGCAAATCTAATGCACAGCTTCTCTGGCTCTTTCCAACTTAATTTTAAATGTGTGGCGTTTGGATTTTAATTCAGACTTATATAGTGCAATATGGAAAGCTAATTAACAAATTCACAAGTTGACTCTATGGACAAATGCCAGAGATTTGTATCTATGCGAGTGTAAGAGGGAGGACTGACCCAGAAAAATATTAGCAAGAATTGTCTCTCCTTTGCAAAAGACCTCAGACTGTGGCTTAGATATTTATTATGCGCTGTGCTTATAAAACTTCCAAGATGTCTAATGGAAACAGAGCACAATAGAAGCCAGTTCTGCTTTTCATTTTATATACTACCAGTGGGAATCTCTTTCTTCTGATGTTCATCCATATTATAAGCTTCCCTTTTACAATGGGTAAGATTTTCTTTACCTTGAAAATAGTAGTTCATCATAACAAAACGTAATATCAAACAGATATAAATGCCAGTTCCACTACTTATGCTGGCTCAATTGGCATAATCTTTTAAATTCCCTTCATAACACTGAGCACTACCAAAAAACTTCATTCAAAACATGAAAAGAATACTCTAGAAACACAGGATTGCCTATATTTATATAACAACATGCAGTAGAGCCACCCACACATATTAATAAGCAACCTGATTTTTCTAGTAAACAGCTACATCAATGTGAGTTTTAAACTCTGTACTCCTTTGAAATAATGACAGATGAAGTTGGAAAATGTCAATCTGAGGGCTTTTAAAGGAATGCTGCATAAAAAAATTGGCTATAATAGTTAACCCTTATGAACCTTCTGTAGCAGTTTATCTTTACAACCTCCCATCCCTCCCCCACTCTTAAAGCCCTGCACAGTGACTCCAGACTAAGACCGAGCTTGGCGACTCTCAGTACCCTGCTGGAGCCTCAGGGACCAACCCTGCAAGCTTCATTTTACACTACAAAAGACAGGATAAACTCTTCTCTCTCATATCCCACAGAAACAGATTTTATCAGAGTAAGAGAGGCTTAAGCAAATGGCTTTTACCTTATGTTTGCCACAGGCTAAGAGCACGGATATTACCAGTTACCATGTCTCTGGGGATGTACTTTTGTTAAGCACAGAAGCATGTCTTAAACTCTACTATGACTGTGGCTCAGGAGCAGCCACTGAGACAGCCCCTCCAGCAGCGACCCAGGCATCCCTGTACACTGGCAAGTCTGCAATTACGGCCTTACCTAAGGGAGCTTGGATTGTCTAGTTCAGGCAAAAATTACTCATGATTCAAGTACCCTACACTATGCTTAAATGTCAAGCACCACTAAGCCCCCTACTACTGAAACACAGCAGCAGAAGACCTGCCAGATCTGAAACCTAACATCTTTTGTACTTGAGCAGTCTGCCTCAGCTTTTCAGCTATCCACAGCTTCTGGACTTGTGAACACACATCCCACTGCTACTGATAACCATGATCAAAGCTTCCAGCCTCACTTACAGACTGACCCAAACCTCAGTTCTGGACCTGATGAGTTAAAGCTAAAATATTTATAAAGCTAATTTTTACTGGAAGCAGAACTTCCGTATCTACCTTTTCAGTATACGTAGGTGTTAATGTCCAAAATCCACATGATGCCATCGAAATTACATTAAGAAAATAGAATTTGGCACTTTCAAAAAGTGAAAGTGCAAGTTCTACTGCTGAGAGTGTGCATTAGTAATTTTTGAGTTCACAAATGGAAACTGTGAACACTGATGTTTAGATTCACATCTGACTCTCTCTGAAGTAAATGTTATCTTTTCTTTTGTACCAGCTGATACTGGAACTGGCTCAAAATGAACAAACCATTAAGGAAAACTATCTTACTATGTAATTCTTTCAACATAATGAAAAATACTCATAAGAAACCAGCCTCTCAAAGTTGTTGGGAAAGAG
>NW_009952711.1:4055818-4080685 GCF_000747805.2 Chaetura pelagica | reverse complement strand
AGAGTCTCTATTTACTAGGATCCCTTTTATAGTTCATTTCTCCAAGAGTTACTTCAGTGTTCAGAGGCTTTTTGAACTAGGAATACATACACTATTTTGATTTTTTAAGAGAACTGGTAATACTTAGAAGCTTCACCAGTAGAATGTTTCATTTATTAGTCACAATTTTAATTGCTCAGGAACACATACAGTAAAACAAAAAACAGACATTTTGGAGAGAGATGAAGAAAAAGCTGGTCTCTGAGACAGTCCTAAAACTCCTTCTTTGTGTACTTGTAATTCTTCACAGAGTGAAAGAAAACCCTGAATCCCATGTTTATGTGCTACAGCTTTTCCAGTTTCTGCCTGTATGCTCATCCAGCAGAATGGGGCCTGGAATCAGCAAAAGGTTCTTGAATCTTGAACAGAGTAGGAACTGCAGGTGGATTCTTTGAACTGAGCCATCTTTTTTTTCAAAGAAACTGAAAATTTCTAGTGAGTTCCTGAGCCTCCATGGAATTGGGTACATACCAATTCTCTGAATACATAGAAATCTGGATACTATCAACCTGAAGCAAAGTTTTGCAGGGTCAGACCTCAGTTTTGTTCACTTTTTTAGTTGCAAGGTAAATTTTCTTCTAAGTGACCTAATCCAAAAGCCACTGAAGTGAATTGGAAAAATTCCCACTAACCTCAACAATTTGTAGACCATTATGACCTATAAAAAGTCATATTTTTATTGCCTTCCTTTAACTTCAGCAGCAACTTGATGGGGAGCTCCACAGCTTGCTACACATGCAGCACCACATTAGGACAATCACAGTTGACCAGAGTAGGTAAATTTGAAAGCAAACACATGGAAAACATTATGAAACTATTTTAAACCTTTTGAAATGCATCACTGAGTCAATAAAAACTATTTCTTCGCATATACTGAGGCAAAGGTAGTAGTTCTTAAAATCTAAATAAGTTGATGGGTATTTTGTAGGAGGGAGCCTCTTTTCTACCTTACTTACCAAACTTGCTTTATGTATTTTCTCTCTATCTCAGTTGTTCAATTCTTTTTAAACATGAAAAAAAATATTCACAGGGCATTTTTCAGTTCTGCCTTCTAGGCTAAACAACCCACAATGCACAGAAGAAAATGTTTAAAGCCAAGAATATATATTTGATTTTAAAAATTGAAAATTGGACAAGAAATATGTTGAATATTTCATACATTGAACAACAAAGATGGAACACACATTGATAAACCTTTGCTTAACTGTTGCCCTATTTATTCAATATTCTCCAAAGCTTACGCATAACATGTTAAAATTATTACACAGTCTCGACCTTGCAGTTCTATTTCAGTCTCCAGAGTATTTTATGTATTTGGGAGACATGGCAGGATCACTAAGGTTTGTGCAAGAAGAGCACATCTGCAAAACACTGTGAGCCCTGCATTTCCCCCCATTCTAGTGCATTATACCACAAGAAACAGTTGTGCAGATCTGCGTGACAATGACTCCTAGGACTACAACCATATAACTAATAAAAAATTGTTTCCTTGTGAAGCTGTAAAAGGCATCTGTTCAGAGCATTCAAGCCTGCTTGTCTCCATTTGCTAAGAAAGGAATCTACCACCAAAAAGAACAGATTTAAGAGAATTCCTACTGGGATTCATTTTTAATATCCCAAAAGAGATGTAGCAATAAGGATACAATGCTCTCTTTACACTTGTGTTTTGCTATAAAGTAGCCAAAGGAAGTGAAAGATTTTCATCCAACAGCAAAGACATTTTTTGAGTGGCATTTTACCTCCAAAGGTTAAAGGAGAAATTTTCCCTTAGACAACAGGAGCAAAAACAATTACAATATCATTTCAAAAAACTAAAAAAGTATGAAAAAAACTCCCTTTTGGTAAGACAGTTTTGGTAAGACCCAAAATACAAGACAATCTGATGCTATAAAGTGAAACTGAGATTTAAAAATATTGTAATTCTGCTACTGGGTAAGGTTGTCACACGTCCCTTGCTAGAACGAATGAAAAAGAGGAATCAGCACTACCTTTATTTCCCAACTCATACATGGCAGAGGTTTGGACTCTTGGAAAGTTGCGATTGGCACAAGATCCAAAACAAAGGACACAGAAAATGGAGACCAATCCCTGAAATTGCCCAAGGCTGATTAAATTCCTAGGGTATGTTAATTTAAAACAACCTTGCTCTACGCCAGTTTTCACTCCTGGATGATCACTTCCATAACCACACTTTCTGATTCCTAGGAAGGCTCTGTTTCTAAGCTACTCTCATTCCCAGTTTTATTCAACCCAGACTGCTCCCCAAAGTAAATGGAATCCAAATCCTCAGTTGTCTACTTGCAGCAAATTTCAGACTGCTCTGCACAGGCTCCAGACACAATAACACAATATAAGGAATATACATACACACACATATATAAGAACTGTTACAGATTATGTGAGGTCATACACTGTTGGTTCATATAGTCCTTCTTATTAAAAACTTTGCTCGACAGCAGAGTAGGATATTGAGAAAGCTGTGATAAAGCTACTAAGTACTTTGCACAAGTAGGCTTGGTTTTTTTGGATCAAAGTATTCCATTGATTCATTTTATAGGATAATGTTGGGGTTTTTATAAATTAATTTTTGAATATTGGGTGTCACTTTTTTGTTCCAAGGGCTACTAGCAGGTGAAAATCTACTACAGAAATTCAACAAAGCTTTTGTTTACTCATTTTCAGAAGAACAAGTAAAATTAAAGAACACTACAGTGGAAAAAAAAGGTTGGGTGTTTTTTCAGTTCACTAGTGTATTCATTTGCACATTTCTCCGAGACACTTGCACAGGTTCAGGTAACTTGTTGATACTGCAGGCACGAATACAAATCTAACCCCATGGAGGTCTTGCTATTGGTAGCCAGTGGAGACAGTCAAGGCAAATTTTATCTAAGTAGGCTTAAAAGGATTTATACCAGTCAATTCCACATGTACTTTGCAGAAATGAAATCTTCCCTCTACATTCTATTCCAGCCTAACAATCTTCATCACCACACAATCTGAATACAATTTTGTTCCTAAATCTGATCCTGAAAGGCACAACATCCATCCTGAACTTTCAGCTCTCACCAAAGAAGCTAAGAAGAGTGCTTTGAAATGAGGGCATGAGTATGCTCCTCACTTCAAATAGTGCAGTTAAAAATATGTATGCATTATTATTTGAATAGTAACAAACCAGAGAATCCAAAGTAAAGACCTGGCTCTGACATTGCTAAGCTACTTCCAAATGCAAATCAAAATGTGTATATTAATAAAATTATATAGGAAGCATTACTATAAAAGGTAAGTTGCCAAGTTGAAGCATTAAGTTTCCATCTATGTAAGTATCTATGCACATTTTTTTTATTAAAACTTTCTATAGAAGTATTACATATTTCAGTAATACCCAGGATATTTACAATTTCCAGGTCAAGCTCAACACAACAGATGTTCAGGAAGCAGATCTATTGATGAAGTCAAAGAAGTGACTCAGATACTTTAGCACAGCCATACTTTAAAAACTTAGCAAACTTCCATCTGCTTTCTCTTCTGACTCATTCCCAAAACAGGAATAAATAAAAGAGACACAGCATAAAAGAACTACTACTTCTACTGGATTTGAATAAATTCTAGTCTCATAAGGAGCAACATTTTAAAGTGATTTCAATTAAAAGCAAAAAGAATTTTCAGTAATGTGTGAAAAACGGATGCCTCATTGCCTTAGAAAGGATGTCAAATGAGTCCAGAAGAAATCAGTGCTCATATTCCAACAGAATTCAAGAGAAATTGTATGCCTATAGTGCTTCAGCTTCTGTCAATCATTTTAGGTATATGCTTCAGGATGTCTTATCTTACACTAATCAGGTACTGGCTTACTGTTCAGTTTAACGCTACTCATTTGCTAAGTAATTGTCTCAGAAACAGCTAGAGATTAAGACTGATCTAATTTACAAGTAACTCAACAGATACTAGAAAAGGCCAAGCAAAGCAAATTGCAGTATGTGTCATGTGTCAGCCCAAGCTGTATTTGAAGACATGAAGCCATGAGTTCTTATAAAATATAAAATAGGACATAGATGTCACTGTTTTTCCAAATTCATTGTGTAAATCTCAGATTATGCTAGTTCTTAATCCTGAAGAAAAGTACACATGAAATGTTTATGTGAACAGCACATAAAAGTTAATTATATCAGCATAGTTGTTTAACACTTATTTTACTTTATAAGCATAGACTTAGATATGATTTCCAGGAATGAACTGACACCAACTCCTAGACAGGGTTCTTTTTTTTTTTTTTTACACATCCTACAAACAATTTAAAAAATGGGCAGTAATAAACCCTTCATTTGTTTGTGATGAAATGTTAGAATGCAAATTCTGCTGCTATCTATATTCTGTTATAAAAGTCCTAGAAAATACAGTGCAATGTAATTAAATTTACAGGCTTCATGAACAACTAGCCACAAAATGGAATAAAAGCCATCAAGATGATTCTAACAGGTGGAGGCAAAAAAAAAGAAGCAGAGAAGTGCAGTCTATTGTCATGAGAAATTAAGACTTCAAGCAGCTGCCTCACTGAATATAATACCTTGCAGCTGGATGAACTGCAGCACAGCTGGATTATATACTGTGTCTGACTTCCAGTGGAACAGGCTCTAATTTGAAATAACTTATTTTTTATTTTTAAGAAAGAGAAATTGTATATCAGAAAAAAATGCTCAAACTTTGCAGTACTTTTCTGCTTGTAAATTTTGCTACCTTTAAAAGGAAGAAAAAAGCCAGATCGCCAAAGAATACATTTTTAACTATGTCAAGTTTTACACACTGGAGATGCAATCACAGCTCCTCCTAGATTTCAAAGTCCAACTCCACATCTGAAATAGGCAGAGACAGCCCTGCCAGAGGCTCCCCTTGCTGGTTACCACACCAAAGAGCAGCAGAGGACAGGAAAACCAAAGGTCCCTGCAGGACTCTGCATCTAAAGAGAGCTCAGAGCCACCACGCACTCCTTGCACATGCACCACTCCTACACCCACCTGGCACAGGTACAATTCTAACTGCTGTGACAGAACCCACAGCTAGGATTGCTGCATAAAACACTATTACAAAAGCCTGTCTGTCATTATCAAACCAGACAATGTATTTTGGATGCATAACATTATCCAGGTATCTTCCTGAAGATGAAGTATCAGACACATCTTCCTGGAGATTACATAATTTCTATTTTAACCTTATACATGATTTCTGAACAAAAGATATGCAGTTTTCTCCCTCCTCTCTAGGAATGCAGTTATTCTTCATTAAGAGAGGCTTGTGGTCAGATTTCCATTATATTTTCAATGAACCATTAAGTTTTCTCCCTTCAATAGATGCTTTTCAAGCAGTCATCAAACCATTCAGGTTATAAATTTTTCACTACAATTAAAAATAAAAGGTGAAATAAAGAGTTCAAATTAGAGTTCAAGTCAGAATGATTAAAATATTTATTGTTTTTGTAGATTTAAAACTTCCTTACAGATTTTATGGTCCTGTCACTGTGATGTTTTCCTTCTGTCACAACTGGATCCTTCCTCTCAAAACCTGCCTTCAAAATCATTATGTGCTTTTGGTTCTTCAACATAAACTAGGTTTTTTTCATTAAATACCCTAAAGCCATAGGGGTGGCTTTTTTAATACAGACAAAAAATTGTGTTGGAGCAGCAGATAAAACAGGGCTTAGAAATGCAGCTGCATCCATCTGAAAAAGGCAGAAATAAAAACGTGTATTTTAAAAAAAACAATAATTACACTTAACTCACCATCAAGACAAGGCTGTCATATGGTTTAGCTGTACTTATTGATCCAACATAAACAACTAGGAGCAAACTGTGCTATGAAGGGGAGGGAAAAAGAAATTATTGTGGCATGGTTTAAATCCCCTGAGTCATCTTGCCTGGCAGAGTGAGTCTAAGCTGCTGTGTAGGAAGGAAGGAGAAAGAGGTGAGCTGAGCTGGCTCCGTGTTACCTGTGTCTTCTCAATAGGAGTTTGAGAATTCATCAAAGACAACACATTGTAAGTATTAGGAGCCATGTTGTAGAAATCACGTGGTCTGCAGAATATGCCTTCAGCCATGGGCTTGCTGGGGTACCAAGCTCTTCTTTCCTGTCTAAATGCATGGTACAAAGTGCAAAAGTTCTACAGCCCTGAAACTTTCTTTTGGGAGAACTTTACAACACTGAACATGACCTATATGAAACTGCATTGACTTATGTTGAGCTGCAAAAATAGCTAACATCAACTGTGGAGCAAAGCTGCTCATCTAAAGGAACTACAGAGAGCGTGCTAAGTACTCACAGAATTGTCCATTTCTGGGTATGTGTGCTGTTTTTAGCTGGCATAGAGTTGTATTATAAGTAGCTACTTACACAGAAGGCAATGAAACCCATATTCAAAGCACTTTAAAAAACATTCAAGACACTCTCAAGCAGAAAAAAATTAACTCAATTTACTGAAATCAAGCCATATTGAACACTTCTCATTAAAAGTAACTGCATTTTTAAAAAATAGTTAACAGTGTAGTAACTGAAATACTGCTTCAACACTCTACAGAGCCAATAGTGTATCAGTCAGAGCAGGACTTACAAGCTTTCATTCCTGTAACATACAAGAAATATTGATATGAGGTTATCTGCTTGTCTGCCCACAAATAAATGCAGTAGACAAACAGAGCAAAATGAGCAAGACTCAAACAGCCAAAGCCTCATGGTGTAAAAGTCACATTTTCCTTTCCAAAACAATCTGTATAATAATACAAGTTTTATTCCCTTACCTTCTGCAAAGGGTTCCCATTCATAAAATCGACCCATAAATGGCTTGTTATTGTATGATGCACATTGCACCTCTCTAATATTTCTGCTGCTTTCAGGACAAATCTGTTGAAATTAAAGAAAAAAAAAAAGTCATCAGACTATAATCAACAGCAATGTTATTATTGCTTTCTTGTTAATTCGTTTTAGAAGATCAGTTAAGGCAATGCCAAATTCTAATCCAAATAAGTGTTATTAATATCAGGAGACTCCTTTTCCTTACAACAGGTAATATACAATGTGTTTTTAAGAAACAGTATTAAAAGTGTCTGAAAAAAAAAATAATTATGGAGTTCATAGGGCAACAGTTCTACCAAAGAAAAAAAAAAAGCTAATATTTAATTGACCTGTCATTTTCCTTAGCAAAAAGATGACACTTCGAGATAAATTTAATAAATTAGATCTGAATTATTTCCTTTCCACTACAGCTTCATATTTTTCTTTATTAATTTTTCTAGGCTCAGATTCAACAGAGTTGAAACATTTAACATACATGCATCCCTAGCATATTAGCATTCTCATCTTATGCTTCAGTCTCATATTACTGCCTTTTTCTGTATTTCTACATACTGGTATTAGTGTCATTGCATTACTTTGTATTTTAACTCATGCTTTCAAATTTTAGCTTCAGAGTTCTTGAAGCTAAATAGTGGGAACAGTTTCTTATATACAGGTGCGCACACACACGTAGTGAGGCAGGGCAAGTTCTACAGACAGAAGTAACATATTTTATCAGGTCACCTGCAATGCAAGCCTTTAGCAGGCAAGCCTGTTTACGCATGAAGCAGTTTCCAAAAGTGAATACAAGTTAAATACTTAATTACTTGTTCTGCCTATATCCTCACATTACAGCAGTTACAGCAAAAGACTACTTTGGGCACACACAAAAGGGAAAAAGATGTCTAGAAAAGGCATAGGGGTTATAATTAAAACAATTTTTATGCTCAGAGAAAATAAACAACCTTTGGCCACAAATGCATTTTTTTCAGGCAGCCTTTAGATCATCAAACTGGGTATTTAAAAACACTATTCAAGAACAGTAAAAATCACCTGAAGAACTGAACTGGAAGAGCAGAATATCTTTTCTATAGGAAACAGATTTCAAGGGAAAACTAGAGAAAAATACACAAAAGCACCATTTCTATATAAAGATGTTTGTCACTGGATCAGTGAGATGTCAAAGTCAAGAGTTTTCAAGTGGGCTATAAACTGTACCAAAGACATGCCTGGGGGAAGGTTCATGGACTACATTATCTTTTGTTAGGATCATGGTAACAAATCTTCTAGATTAAACAATGTTTCTGCCCAAACAGCCATCTGTACTTTGTTTGGCCACCCTTCTGCGATGTCCAAGTACATGCAAATATTGTTTTCCTCAACAAACCCTCTGGTAAAAAAAAAAAAAAACAACTTCCATGAAAATAGGACCATGAGCCACCAAACCCCATTGGAAGGGTGGGACCAGAAGTCTTTCTAGTGCTAAACACAGAAAGAAAGCTGTATTCTCACAGCTGAAATATACATCTTCACATCTGTGACACAGCTAATTCAGCCACAGGCAGCAACCAGCTGAGGCTAGAAAGCTTTCACTTTTCACAGCAGCCAACTGCAGTGCATACCCTAAAGGTGCAGGGGCAGAACCTGAGCTGGCATGAATTAAGATCACTACACTAAATTACACCAGAACACCAGCCTGAAGGGTTTCTGTTTTAAATGCTTTTCTCTTTTTTTGGCACACATTTTCTGACAGTCTATTTTGAAGTTTTGTTGCTTGGTGTTTTTCCTTCTCTGAGCCTTGAGCTCATGTTCTTGTGTACCAATATTTCTGGCTCATAAACCATTTCCTGTACACCCTGCTCATACCAACAACATATGAATAAAAAGATTAAAATATTCATTGTTGTTGCCAAAAAATAGTGACAGTGACCCCTTCTAAGATCATTTTTATATAGCTACAATTCTGTTTTTAAACTTACTGGAAGTTGCCCACAGAACAGAGGCCCCATTGCTTTAGAGCAGGACAAAAGACTAACAAAGACACTAAACTCTGTGAATTGAGCTGAAATCAGAAGAAAAGGCTGACCTGGTAACATCTCTGATACTTTAAAAATCCCAATTCAGGTGTCCTTCTTCCACTTCTTTCATCAAAGTTTAATTACCAAAAAAAAAAGTTTGAGTAAAAATTTGAGCGACTTGGTCTGCAAAAACTCTGTTTTATTCTTTATACAGATTATTCTCTTTTTTAAAATGTCTTTTAAAAATATTTTATGAAAGCATTAACTGCAAGGTGCAACTAGTCAAACTTACCACAGTTTATGACTCATCAAGGCTTAAAAGATTTATCCTATATGTATATACTAGTAAACACCTATATATCAATTAATCCCACCCAAGTTCTTAGAGCATAGCTGAACAAAGTAACAGTTTTACACTGTTCACTGTTCAGCCCCACTGAAAATTAAATCCTTGAGCCCTTCTCTGAACAGCTAAGAGTGTCAGGCACTTTCCTCCTGGCCTCTCTGGCTTTATAACACCTCTTTTAGACAGAAAATACAATGTTATCACTAAAAAGAAGCATAACCCTGTACAATCAAAAGTGAAACTTCAGCATAGGGGTTTCTGCAGATCCTAATTTTTTATTTATTCCCCAAGAGTACAACTTATTTTTACACTTTTATTACTATTTCTGTCACATACACATATAGCTTGCCAGACTCTTTTCAGTAGTTCCCAGTGTCAGAACAAGGGGCAACAGCTACAAGCTGGAACATAGGAAGTTCCATTTAAATATGAGGAAAAATTTCTTTACAGTAAGCATGACAGAGCACTGAGACAGGCTGCCCAGGGAAATTGTGGAGTCTCTATCTTTGGAGACATTCAAAACCCGCCTGGATACAGAACTGTGTCAAGTGCTTCAGGTGATCCTACTTCAGTGGGAGAGTTGGACTAGATGATCTCTAGAGGTCACTTCCAACTGCAGCAATTCTGTGATTCTGTGACCATCCAAAGAAAGCTCATATTTCCAATGTCTAACAGTTGTACCTTATAGAGTTCACTTGCCTCCCAGCTCATGCACAGGGCTGGGAGATGCTGAAAGATGCCTGACCAAGCCAGGCTGTCCCACAGCACATTCCCTGCAGGGTGAGGTCTGCAGCAGGGCACACCTGGTGCTTGGCTCCCTCTGCCCCAGGTTCTGCCCATGGCACAGTCCCTATACCCTTACTGTGCCCCTGCCAAACAAATAGCAATTTTGCTTTAAAAAGCAGGCATGTTGGCACGTTTACAGATGAAGAATGTTCCTGTGGCTAAGCCAGAGTACTAGGATTTAAACAACCTGGATCTCTTTCCAAAATCTTCCAGAGGCTTTCAGAATCAACTTTGCTAAAATATTTAACCTTATTCTGTGATTATCCCTCGGTTCCCCCCTCAGCAAGATGAGGGCATTAGGATTGTGCTGCTTGCTAGGGACTTGAAAACCAGTTTTTGGAAAACAAAATGTTGACTTTGATTCATTCTTGTACTAATAACAGATCTGGAATTTCATTTTTTCCTCAAAAACTTCATTTTGTTTTATCATTACAGAGGGAGGGAGTTAAAGTTTTTCATAGAGATTTTGACATAAAAATACAACCACCTCTTTGGACACTTGTAAAAAGAAGAAATAAATCTTTTAAAATCAGGCTTGTAGAGGCCAGATCACCAAAAAAATGTGTGTTTCATCAGAGATAAATCTCAGATCTCACCATGAAAAGACATATACAAATTATCTAGAAAACTCTATGCTGGAAGAGGTTTTTTATATTATTATTTTTTCAGTTGTGTACTATGAAATTAGAAACAGCACCTAGAATCTGTAATTTTGTATGGTTTTATATGATCTCCTACTTAAAATGTTTCTTGGAAAAAACAATGCTGTACACAAAATACATGGGACTTAATTCAGCTAAGCACCTTCAAAGTGCTGGACATTTTCACACATGGTAAGACACTTCCAGAGCTGCTTTCAGAGATACTTTCCACTGCAGCTGTTTCAATGAATATGACATCTTGGCCAACATCCTGTACTTCCAGAAAGTGAAATTAAACAGCAGCAGCAGAGCACTACATTGATGAGGCAGGCAGTGCTTAAGACAAAACATTTCAGAAGTACCTCTTTGCATTTTGGAACCTCAGGCCAAATTTCTTTAAATGCACCATGTCTGCAGTTGATTGAGACTTTACACGTGTGAAACAGCAGCTTTGTGTATGTCCCAATTTCATCTGAGATATGCAGATATGTAAGTATTCTGAGGGACAGCAACACACTACTTCTCTACATCATGTACCATTACATCTTTCTTAAAATGAGCTGCTAGTACAGGTAAGGCTGTAAAACAAAGAAACCACCCTACTTACTTTTTAGCTTTTGGGAAACATTCTAAAAGCACTGTTTTTTTAACAAATCTGACACTTTAATTAATTAATGAAGTGTTGGCAAAATGCCACAAAATTATCAGCCTGCCAGCAGATGTGCACACATAACTGCCTTTAGCACAGCTGCACTGAGGTAACGCACCTCTGGAAATGCATACATGGGCCATTTTGATTCTAAAAACATCTCTAAATGCAATTAAAACATTGACTAAGATTTTTGGCACTCTTTCATTCTTATGACCTAGAGTAACTGGCGAACTCCAAGGCCTCACAGTTCTTCTGGATTCTCCATAATTCATAATCAGTATTTTCTATGTGCACAGTAGTACATATTAAATAAAGTCCAAGTAATCTAGTTGTACTCTAGCTTTCAATTCTGCAGTGGTTCTATCTAATTGTATTAATACTTTGACATTCCAAAGGATAAGCACATCTCCAAAGAAAATTAAAATTCTTATTTCTGAAACAGTAACCTGAAGATTCTTCCTCTGTTTTCAGAACATAGTCTTAAAAGTGGTATGTCCACACAATATGCACACTATATAAAGTTCAATTATTTACACAACAATCTACCATATCTGCAGTGTACTTCTGAAGTGCTAGTGCCTTGTTCCTCCTGAGGCCTATGGAAGTTTCATGTCCATACTTGAAAGTGGAGTCTGGGGTCTTTAAAATTTTCTTTTTTCTGCCAATTTGTTTCTCAGTGCAAAGGACCATGCGTGCCTGTACTGGTGTTACTTAGATTTTGTCTAGCTGAACACAAACTGAAAGATAGCAACACATCCATTTAAATTCATCTTTTATTGCTGCAAGAGCTCTAATTTTTTTAAATGGTAGTAGAACGTGAAGCATGTCTCTACCAACTCAAAAAATAAATAAGACATATTTAATGTGTGGCTCAACACATCGGGCATTTTTTAATTAAAAACAAATTAATGCTTCTGCAAAACAAAAGTATGGAAGGAACTTTAAAATGCAAAATTTTGAAAATTATAGGAAGAACCACTCTGCGGTAAAAATAGTGATAGCCAGCTCTAGTTACAGCCCATGACCACAGACAGTACACTATAAATGTCTAGCTTGACACAGAATGAAAATTAACATCTGTGAATGTAGCAGTATTTGGACAAGTTTATGAGGAATGAGCACCTGTATTGCTGAAATCTGGGCACCAACTCAAGCACTGAATTTACACCTACATGTCTGTTGCAATGGAGATTAAACTTAGTGATGACAATCATAATAAACTCCTAACTTTCTTTACTAGCAAGACAGAGATTCTGAAGCAATGCAGAGTAAGGATTCCTAAGCAAAATAACACAGGGTTGCAGCCTTTCTCTTTTCCCTCGCTACCTTCAAGGGGCTGCCTGTCATAGATGGAAAAGCCCTCAAACATGTGCACAGTACAAGATCATTCTACTTCTGCCTGAATCCCATTCAGCCAGCTATGAGCATGTCTTTGGAACCAGGAAGATGGTCCACGGCAGAGCTGCACAGCCTGCTCTCCCAGAGGTACATGCTGGCTCCCACTGCAATGAACAAGGGAACTTGTACAACCTCAATCTGAAACTTAGGAACCATTTTTTTCCATTAAGGATTCAGCTTTGTCCTCCAAATTAAGCCTTTCAAGTCTTATCCAGGCCCAATCTTTATTAACTTCACAATGTATCAGACAAACAAGGCATTAATGCATGAGGCAAGTGCCTCTATTACTGCTTCATCTTTTTTCCCTTCCATAGCATTTCACTGCTTAAAACACAGTAGGTGTAATAATAGCGAAGAAAGATAAATCAAACAGATGGAAGAAACAGCATTTCTGCTTAATCTTTACAGGTTTGTGTCTTTTTTTAAACTCTCACTGAGATCCATCTGAGTAGATTGAAATAACTTACTTTATTTAAGATTTTCAACAACTTGTAAAAGATTGAAGTCCAGCTTTGATTTCAAATAAAATGTTAGCCACTCATCTATCCCATACAAAGCATTTACACTGATGTAATCTGCATGACTGGAAATGTTTGACTATGCAAGCTTAGGAGGAGCTCACCAAAGAGTTACAGTTGGAAAATTAACAGTACAGTTCCTCAGTAGTACCAAAAATGTGTCAAGGAAATAAAATAATCCATTTCTGTTTATAGTTAATATTTTACAAATGCTTTTCAAAAAAAACAAACAAAAAAGCCCCAACACAACAAAAAATAATAATTAAAAAAAAAACAAACAACACAACAAAAAAACTACTATATCTAAGTTTAACAGTTAGAAAATGGAAGACAAATACAGAAAACAGACCATGCTGGAACAGAGTAGGCTCTGGTGTAAAGTGATATTCAAGCACACTAAGGAAGGCAGAGCTATGTCAATTCACACCTGCCAATGATCTATCCAGTTGACTGTTGCTAGTCTTTTTTTTTGATCCAGCAAAAGACCAGATGACTATCAACTCAATCTAAAGCTGTTTTTTTTCCAAAATGTTGTTACTATTTTACTGTTAAAAATTTATTTTAGTGCCCAGTTCCATGAGCAGAGAAGTATTTCCTCATTGAGACTGATGTGCATATAGGATATTCTTTACATGATCACAATCAAGCATCACAAGCCTGGCATTTGCAATAGAAACCATACCTACTTTGTGCAACAGCTGTTCTCAGTCTCAGCAGTGCTATCATTTTTCTATATAAATATGCTGCATAAAAAAATCCAACAAATAGAAGAATCCTTCCATTCAAATATCTATTTATAGAAACACTACATAATGCTTAAGGTGCTTAAAATGCACATTATTTCCACTGGACATAACCTGACTCAAAGTCTGAAGAACCCTAAAATGGAACCTTTTAGACTTGCTGCAGATTCAGTTTCTCATCTGTCTACAGTGTTCAAATACATGTGAAAAATACAGCATGTCTTAACAGTCCTCAGAAAACGTGAGGTTTATGTACTAAGGATAGTTGCTTTAATATAATAGCAGTAATATTCTTTGTACTAGAAAAATCAATAACTCCAAAACTCTGAATCACCAATATCAGCTTTAAAGGACACTCAGACAAACTCATACTTGATGCAACTCTAGTGAAATCAACAGACTTAAAACAAAGGTTATGCATCTAGTACTCACAGGTTGTAGAAAATTATGCCAAAGTGGTAAAACATCTGCTCTAGGGTTTTCAGCACTATTTTATTTCATTTTTAAAATACATTATTCTTAGAGGAGCCTATTATTTCTGGGATGCAACTTTTATGTCATGTAGGTATCACTACTTTATTCTTTTATCCTACCAGCTTCATCAGCATATGGGAATAATCTGCTACCAGTTTTCTGTGTGAAAGCCTAATAAATTCAATTGGAAATTCAATTGCATGCATTCCATTTAAATGACTGACTTTTGTGTGGGAGGAGGGACTGACTACCTGAATGGTTCCAGCAGAAGAATTGAAAGTTCAGGGAAGCTTCTGATTTGTATTACCAGGATACCCCACTTCTTAATTAAAAATTCTTCTTAGAGCAAATAATCACAATATTCTTAGAAAATTACCCCTATTCTAACCAGGCTACAGAAATGTTTATGCAGTGTCGTATGAGGCAGAAACGTGCAGGCACAAATGTACATGTTACTGTATCTAGGGTGAATTCTGGTAAATATGTTAAGAGAAAGTTTTGTTCTCTTTTGTTAAAAAGAGAGACCTACAATATGGAACAATTTGTTTTGCACAAAAAGTGAATAGTTATAGTACACTGTAAATGTAGCTTAAATGTATGAGTTGGCAGGAGTCAAGTGTAACAGAAATTACACCACTATTCGTATTTTAGAGTTCTTGTTTCCATCAAGAATCAGTTTCTGATAAAATACACTCTGTTTCTGTAATAGATTCTTTCTTCCTAGGGCATATTCATTTTTTTAAAAGGCACCTAACTAGCAGACACATTTATAATCTTTTATACTGCTTTGGTATAGCTACAGCTGGCAACCCTGGCCATTTACTTATGAGTTTGTCAAACCTTAACCTTTCAGACTAAAATTTTCCACTCCTGATATCTATCTTAGTCTTTTTGGTTTTGAGTGCAGCATTTTATCCAAGAATGAGTCTGAGGGAAAACAAGAGGGAAGAAGTGCTTTATTTTTTTCCCATGCTTGAAATACTCTGATTTATTTTTTTTTTTCAGAATATAAGTGCCTGTTTTATTTTAATGAGTGAAATGAAGCCAGACAGGAAAGCGGGTTTTTTTTTGTTAAGAATGCATCCTCTGTCTTTTATATGGAAATCTACCCAAATATAGCCAGGCCACAAGGTTTTGAAAAAAATGCTGATAATCACACTCTGTACATGTTCACTCAAAACTTGTTAAGAGTTCTGCAGCTGAACTACTGGAACAATCTGTTCACAAGAAGTGTGTTCCACGTCTGAGACTAAAAGAGGCAGAGCAGTTTTCCAGCAGTTACTGGTACATGCTCCTGAGGTTTGCATTAGGGGCAGGCACTGGAAATGAATACAAGACTTCTCTTCCTTATGCTCTTAGTAACCCCTTGAGCCTGCTACAGGCAGCATGGACAAAACAAGGAAGCAGCCTAATTCAAATGCCTGTCCCTAAAATGCACAGAATACTTCAGAAACACTTGGGACTGGGATTCAAGAGATAAGACTGGATGAGCAAGTCAGCTGGAAAAGGTACTGAGAAGAAAATGAAACTGGATGAAACTGGAGAGAATCTGAGGAACCTCAGTAAAGGATAGATTTAAGGCAGAAGAGATGGGAGGAAGAGATTGAAAATATTAGACAAGGTACTGAGAAAGTGTTAAGCATGACTGATCAAGAAAACACAATGTGACAGCTTCTGCTAGAGGGAAGAAGCAGAGACAAGCTCTATTTGGAGGAATGGCAGAAACACCTGTGGTGAGAGAAACCTATAAACACCACAGCAAAGCATTGTCATTGCCCTGTACTACTAGTAGTGGGTAAATTCTTTCTACCATTGGCTAAACTGCAATGGTCTGATGAGTCCTGTGACTAGTAACATATCACATGATGGCATTCTGGTTTTGGAGGTTTTTTGTTTTAAAACTATAAAGTTACATACAGTAAGTCACAGGACATTGTTTAACATCAACTTAGAAGAGACTGTCCATGCAATTGCTATATAATTTGGCTCTTTGTGCCTGTGAAGTCCAATCTCAACTCTATGATCACATACTATTTTTCTCATTTGAACTCTGACTCATTCAGTGTGCAGAAAGGACTTACTCTGGGGATGAATTAGGAACATTCAGTTAGAAGTTATTTAAATAATTTGTCTCATTTGCTGTAGAAGCTAGTAGATATACAATGGACACAGAAAATAAAGTACATGAAAGGTAGTCTGCAGTTTCTGGGACCAGTTTTGGTGGAAAAAATGTCACCTGTGGTGCACTTTACTTAATCCAATCCCTTCTCAGTTTCTGAACTACTTCGAGAGTCTGACTGAAAACCTCTGAATCTCATTTGTAGATGAGCTGCCAAATTATAAGTACAATTGTGGCCAATGCAAACTTTGCTTTGACTATTGTCAAGTAACAAATATGACACTGAACATGGAAAAAAAAAAAATCCAAGTCCCTGTTACACAACACAGGTCATTAAATTATTGAACACATTTTTTCAACTTCACTCTTCCATATCTCAGCTCCCTTTCTTACAGCCAAGATCAGATCTTGCTATTGCAGAGCAGCTTTGGGAATGTTTAATCAAACACTGCAATAATAGTATCAACAACCAGGCCTTAGAGAAGCCATTTTTTCTCCTCTTCTGCAAGGAGCATTTTTAAGGCAGGGAGCCAAAGGCTGAATAATAAAAAGAATAACATTGAGCAGTGTATCACTAATAACTAAGCCACTGATCTATTCAGACACCCTGGGGTAAAATAATATATTATCAGCTAATCAAATTATTTTCTTAACACACAAGAGTGACCACAGGATTCTTCACAAAACTCTAGTTCTGAAAGCTCTAAATCTTTGCAAGTTTGCCTTGGTCACACTAAGAGAATCCTTTTAATGGCACTTTGCTGCCTGAAGTAAAACTACACACCATCACAAAAAAGGGTCATCAAAAAGAGTCCCAAACTAGTCTCAAAACAGCTGTCAAGATAATTAGTATGCTTGCTATCTTTAACAAATGATAATGCAAACAGAAATACAGAAAAATAAAACAGTACAGTGCTTGGCTAGGAAGTTAGCAAAGCTGAAGCCAAAATCCAAAAATGGTTGCAGGAAGAGGCAGGGGATGTTTCCCTGGCATCTTCCCCCCACAGATCATCCACAGCCTCTAACACTATGGAGACAGATACAAAAAAATACGGGATTGGCTTTTCCACAACTATAAGTCAAGAGTTTGAAGACAAATAGCCTTACCAACCTATCCATAGAAATAAATTGTTTTATTAATTACACTTGCATGTATAATTAACCTCTACAGGTACAATACGTTGCCCACAAAGGTGTTATTTCTGGACAAACACACAGACACTTGATGAAGCACTAGCAATGATGGGACAGGGCACCACAGCCTGAATTTGTTCTTTTTTTTTTCTTGTAATATTACCACTGCTTCAATTATTGCTGGGTTTTGCATTGTTCTGTATACAATTAGCCCTTAATGTATCCTATGCAAAAGCCTCATTTAACTTTACCCAGGGCACATGGTGCCAACTTCCTTTTTCACCACTTCTAAGGTAGAGGGTTTGGACAAGTATGGCTAGGCAAAGGAGCACATGCTTGCTAGAGGCAACCCTACATTTATGTTACGTCACTTTCTAAATGAATTTTGGCCATTTGTGGTTTTTGAGCTCTGCTTAAAAAACTCAAATTAAAAAAACCCACAAAACTAAAAACTCTAGACCATTTCTCCTTCAGCATCCTTACCTTCATTTTCGCAGTTTCTCCTGCACTTCCTTCTTCCTCCACTCACCTCAGTCAGTACAAGAGAGGATTTGGATTGTACTGGTAGGAACTTTCACTGCAAGTTCCTGCATTCATTTCTTTTTTTTCTTGCGATCTGGCTTGAAAACGCACCTTAAACTTGCTCACTTTTATCACCAATACTGAGTTAATCTCCTAAAATTACAGGAAAAAATTACTCCTTCCATGTATCAAAGCAGATGCTATCATCTGACAGTAGATGTTTTCTGTACTTGTAATCATGGCAATAGTTAACAAATGTTCATAAAAGCAACTTTTGAAAAATAATAATTTTAAAATTAATTCAAGGGATATCCCCTGATTAAAGTTTCTAGACATCTGCAGCTTCCTCTGCTTTGAAAACCTGGATGCAATTAAACTAACATATGAATAAAAAGCAAATTTCTTGTTCAAATTATTGGAGTGTTGAATAATTACACACCAGAATTTCAGACAAAGACTTGTCAATATGAATTGACAAAAACAAACAAAGGCAAGCTGGAATGCCTCTAAATACCTCCCACAACACTGGTCTATACTGATAAATGACAACTACTCAAATTTACAGGACCCTATTAAACCCATCTACAAATACATCAGGAATGCAACTGTCTGGTTGCAGCTCTAAAGTCACAATTTTTATTGATTATGTTCTTCTTTAAAACTTGGCACAGAGGTTATGTTTAAACAATATCCAGGCAATGCATCTAAATCACTCTGCTGTCACATCTTATTGCAGAACAAAAAAAAAAAAAAAAAAAAAAAAAAAAAAAAAAAAAAAAAAAAAAAAAAAAAAGCACACTTCATTTTGCCAAGCATCTGAATGAAGTTTCTGAACCACTGCACAATACTTTAAGTGCTAATGAATCTATTCAAAATGGATGAAGTGATGGGATAAGTGTGGATCTTTTCCCCTTTTCCTCTCCTCTGTGACACATGGATTCCATTTACTCTAAGAAGTAGGAAGGTAACTTCTCAGACAATCTCAATTCATACATGAAACCTACCACTCATAGCTCACCAGAAAGTTAGGAAATTACAGACCAGAGCTCAAACTAGAAGCACATCACAAAATGCCTCAAAGTGCTCTGCATGACACAAGGTAGAGTGTTAAGATGGTTTCATTGACTAGTTATGGCAGTGTTGCATTTCTTGCCTTAAAAAAATATAATTATGTGCCAATCAAACATTTCTGTTTCTTACTGTGGCTTTCTGAAAATGTCCTTGCACATTCTGTAGACTTTTATCACTGATACATACTCTCAACCTTTATTTTCCACTGGAATATTTCTGTTTTATTGCTTTAAGGATTTCATTCGATCCTAGGGTATACTATGTTTTATATATATTTTACTAAATGGTCTTTGGAGAAAGATAAAAATCTCGTAATTTCTGTTTGATGCAAAGAGTCATAATAAGAACATTACTTATTATGACATTACTTAAGAATACTGGCAATGACAGTAGCCATGCATATATTACCAAATTTTTATCTGCACCTAAATTTTTGGTCTATGTTTTTATAGTTCTTGGAACAACAGGGCATTAGAGCAGGACGCTCGGACTCTAGAGGGTAAATTACTTCAAAATAACTTAGATTTATTTATCAAAGTAAGTAAACTAATTTTCTACAGAAAACCATAAGCCTCTGGACATCAACATTTTCTGAACTCTGTGGTTTTGGCCTTCTCATTAACGTTTTACTAGATTTATGAATAATTAACCTAGTAATAATTAATCTGTGTAAAACAACTAACTTTTTGTTCTTTTACTGCCACATGCACAGAGCAAACTTGTGGAATAAAACTATTCGAGAGAGCTCTTAAAGTTACCCTAGAATATTTTTCCTAATTATTTAAGGCAGACAGTTTCTCGTAAGTCCTTAAGTTGTAATAAGAATGTCATAATGTAAAGCATTTTCTAATACAGTGTTCTCAGTTGTTGAAGGGATGTCATAAAGCCACAGTGCAGAGATGCAAAGGAAACCACTGTGGCCCAAGAGCTGTATCAAAGATGTCTCTGTGTGACTCCTTTGTATACAAGGGACAATCAATCAAACTCCATAGGGCGATTTATGAGCGGAATCACTGTGACAGTGCCCGGTTGGTTAAGTCCATATTATTGACAACACATTCTGCATAAATCTTTATAAAATTCTGCTGCAAACACCAAAACAGTCAAAGAAATGATAGTACAACCCAAAGTAATTTAAACTTTTAATAAGTTTCCTACACACCCACAGAATGTCAGACTACCAAAAGTACATACAATCCAACAGTGTTTGAAGGGAAAATTCCTCACATAAAGTCGAGGTTAAATTTCCTCAGGAAAAGACATGTCATCATAACCCCACTTTGCCACTTATGTCAAACACCTACTCTATACAAATCTCAAAATGAGAATCAGTAAACCACACAGTAGCTCTGTGGGAATAAGAAGGGGCTTTTCAGTTTTGTTTTATTTTGGTTTCTTTGCTTTTTTTTCTCTTTCCCCCCCCCCCTTTTTTTAAAGGGAAAAAAAAAAAATAAAGCTTCCTTAAAAATACAGAGTCTTTTACTTGTGTTTATGTCAGCATAGGAGCATCCCAGTTACACTAAAGACTGCACACACTTCTTCCAGCACCCCATACTACTTCTGAAAAGACCTGTCTGGGAATTACATTTTCTGTTCCAATTAAACTCTTCCATTTCTACCTTTGTTAAAACTTGACACATTTGAAAGGCTTCGTTTTCTATAGAGTGGAAAACTTTCAAAAACACTTGAGCAGAATGCCAGCAAGCTGGTGAAATAGCCCAAGATCCCAGGTGCCATGAGAGCCTGCCAATGCCTACCTATGTGCTGAGGTGACAGAAAAGCACATCAGTCTTTAATGGACTCAAAACGCTCCTGCAGAACATTTCGGTTCTATTTAATTAGGGTTCTGCATCCAAAAAAGCCTTCCAGTGAAAGAGTTTTAACTCACACCAGTCAAAATCTGTATCATCAACAATATTCTTTAGGAAATTAGATATATTAATTTATCCCATCATGATAGAGTTGGGAATTGGTCTTGAGCATTTTACCCCACCTCATCTCTTCAACTGAAAGAGTTCTTCCCCTTTCCAAAACTGTATTTTCAGATATTTTACATTCCCTGCTCAGGTGCTATTTTCAAGTGCTCTGTACACAGGAGCACAGATTCAAGTAGCAAATTCTTGCTCAAAACCAAAAGTTAGGTTTTCAATAGCTATGGTACCAGAATAATAGTATGTATAGCTGAAGAGACAAGATTAAAAAGTAAATGTAATAATTGTTTTCTGATTCTACCTAGATACTCCTCCAAAACACAACTGACTTCTTGCTTAGTACCAGTCACATAAAATACTGGGAAAGCCAAAGTAGTCTAACTGGAGACATGACAGCAAACCATATGATTAATCCCCCAGTGGATAAGCTAGCAACTGTGGCTGAAACTGGACAAGCTCAGAAAAATTCATTCATAAATATCTCACTGAGCTCTCAGCAGTTAATCTTGCATTTTAGCTTGGTTTTTGCAAATTCATATGCAAGGTATAAACTTCATCAAAAACATACCTCAATCCATAGATAAAGAAAATTCAAATTTTTACATCCATATTGTGTTGCTCTTAATATTAAAACTCATATTAATTTTTTATATTTTTTTTTTTATTTTTTTACTCCTTGCTATGCTATAACTGAATCACAGAAATCATTACTATTTAATTTTTCCAGGTTTTCTAATCAGAGCATTTAAGTAATAATTATTACTATGTGATTTCAGACTTAAGTGTATTGATACAACCTGCAAAATTGGAACTGCAGAAGAAAAGAGGTAACAAGCTATCAGGGTGAGCAGAGCCTTCTGGCCTGAACTCACCACCAAAGACAACACAAAACAGTTTGGGTTGGAAGGGACTTTTAGGCTCACCTAGTTCCAAGCCCCCTGCATGGGCAGGGACACCTCCCATTGGATTGGTTGCTCCAAGCCCCATTCAACCTGCCCTTAAACGCTTCCAGGGATGGTGCAGCCACAACTTCTATGGGCAGCCTGTTCCAGTGTCTCACCACCCTCATGATAAAAAATTTCTTCCATATGTCCACCCTAGCCTTACCTTCTTTCAGTTTAAAATGGTTGGCCCATGTTGTGACACTACAGGCCTCAGTAACAAGACTCTGTCCATCTTTCTTGGAAGTCCCCTTTATGTACTGAAAGGCTGCAATAAGTTCTCTGCCTATTAAGGGTAGAGACATGGCTTCTCGATGAAGACATTAATTCTTGGTATAACTCACTGCATGTCTTACAAAAAAAATAAAATAAATCAGATAAATTTGACTTATAAAATGGGCACTGCGTATCACCAAATTTGCAAAACAAGCAGGCTTGAATATCCAGAACCCTGAAATTTTCCTTGTGTACACTGCCCAAGCAGCCCTCAGCCTTAAGTTAATTTACAAATATATTCCCACATTCAGATACTTAAGAAGAGCTAGTGACTCGGCAATGCTGGACACAATTAATAACAAAAAGTGTTCAGTAACCAATGTTTCATTTGAGTTGCTTCCTTTGTTCTGGTGACAACACAAACAGGCATGCATTCCAATCCTGCCTCACTCTCACATACACCTCATTCTCTTTACTATCGAGAAAGTATGGAAGGTTTATTCATCCGTGCCCCAATTTGCAGGAATACATTTGAATAATCTTACTGTATTGTGAATAGCTTATGGTTTCAGTAAGATCTGTCAGCACTGTTTGTGTGTAAAGAACAGATGTTTACTGTCTGAAGGAGGTGACAGGCAGCTGAATATCCTACACAGAGCAGGCACCAAGCCTATAGGCAAGGTGCTGAAGAGGGGAAGCCACTTATACAATAAGAAAATAGGTTTAACAACTTCCAGAAACACTTGAACAAATACAAGCACTTCCGAGGTTCTCCCTAACTAAAAACCCACAAGTTTAACTTCTATGAGTCAAGCTGTCAGCAATGTAAAATTAGTTCAGCTATTAATGAAAAAACAATAAATACACAATAATGAGGAAATGACCTAATGGACCAAGGCAGATTGACTTAATTTGTTATTAATTAACTGCCCTTAGGAGAAACTGTAGAGGGAATGGCCAATCACCAGGATAACCATTAACAAAATACTTTCCCCTCAATGAATGAGATTTAAATTTGTTAGGTGCTCCAGAAAGAATTTTAAAAGGAAAAAGAAAAAGATACTGTTCTCTGCATGCTAGCAAGATCTCTGGTACATGTCACTGACGATAAATTAAATTAAAGCCCACGTGCAGAAGCATTTAATCAAGAAGAACAAGCAAACAAAGTGAAACACTATTGGCCTTGTTTTGCTCTTGTTGTGGCCTTTATACTAAAACTGTTCTTAGCAACTTCTTTTTTATAATTATATTAATTACCACATTCTAGGGGGGAAAATAGCCCTGAATAGCAATTACAGCTTCTCCAAGGGTAACAGAAATGTTACTAAATAAAGAACAGCACTATGTAGAGTTCCATGCCTAGGAGGATCTGCATCATCTACAACTTCTCTTTGTTATTAAAAGTCTTCTGTAATAAAAATTCTTATTTCTTTTAAAGTGCATTTATACATGCAACAATGGCAAAGATGCAGCAGTAATGCACTAGTTTTTTTCCTCTTCATCTATTTTGGTCTTCTGTTTAAAAAACAGTTTCTAAAATTAATATGAGAATATTTTCACTCCTGTTCCTCTACTACCAACAAAAGTTTGCTGATGGCCAGACCACTCATCATGCTGACCCACATATCTTGCCACTGTCTAATCCGCAAGTTCATGGCCTCTTCTTTCCAGCCCACTTGTCATTCTCAACAAATTTCCTCTATAAACATTTCTTCTTCACCACCTTGGCCATCCAGGATTGCTTCCCTCTTCCACCTCAATTCTAACTTCCTCACCTCCCACTCCTTGCTCTCTGAAAAGAGATCTTTCCTGGAAACAATTTTGTTACATTTCTTCAGTCAGGCAGAATATTGTCCAACTTTTTGCCTTGATGCAGTAAAGGATGAAATAAGGACTGGGACATCTGTGTATCTCTTGGACACCAATGAGGAAATTTGGCACAGAAAACTTTCCAAATTAATGCCGATGCACTAAGTTCATTTCCTATTTCCTTCAAAAAAGAAAATATAAAAAGTGATTTTCAAAAGAGCAATTTGTACAAGAGACTATTCTCAGAGGCTCAAACTAGCCCTTTCCTGTTTTATTTCAGACAAATACCCAAACATTTTATTGACATTAGGTCTCTTCAATCAACTCCTCTAATTTCGACCACTGGAGCTTATTAATAAACAAAGGCAATAACTCCTACCCCAAGATGCAAAAAACGCACTCATCTGATTTGCCTAATGTTCAGTTGCTACATCTCCACTGTGCAGGCTTCCACTAAACAAAACAGGATTTGTAAGAGGCAGGAGAACCAGATGTGCACCCACCCAGAAAAAGATGGCCTGTTGTGACATTTTGAGACCACTCTTGGAACACCCTACTTGTAATATCCAAATATGAGCTTCTTCGAGTTTGCAACACTATGTTACATTAGTAGCCCAAATAAGGTGCAAATATTAGGAAGAGATACTTTAGAAAATACTGACACAGTCACAAACTAAAAAAATTCAGCAG
>NW_009952711.1:4006769-4055643 GCF_000747805.2 Chaetura pelagica | reverse complement strand
CAGCAGGAAAAAAAAACTGCTTGTGGGGAGAAACAGCAAACCCTCACTAACCTCCCACATTCAATGGGAGGCTGCCCAGAGCATAGAGCTACACCCAGCCAAACATTTTTGAATGAAGTAATAAGTCAGTTTTATTCAATAATTAACACAGAACAGATTTTTCTCTCCAATAAACTGGGAAGGCAAATATCAAAGCATGTAGAGCTTGAATGCTGGTAAAAGTAGCATCTGTCACAGAACACACACAGCATCATGGAAAGATTCTGAAGTGATCTAGGCTACTGGGTGCTGGTTCTAAATGCTATTTAAAGCATGACTAGGACTCCCAAAAGGATAACCTTATGGGACTGAGAAGTAGGGATAGATCACACTTCAAAGGTTCCCTACTCCATTTTTTCATTTCTTACACTGAAAAATATTAAGCTTTTCTGTGATTCAGTTTCTTTGTCTATTAAATTACAATTTCACATATTGATAGGTTGAGTGACTACTTAAAATACTTCACGGTATGGTATTAGGTAACTATAGTATTATGCGTCTACTTTCTGCAAGACACTTAAAATAAGTTAATGAAAAAAATCATTAATTTTTAAAAGTCCAATTTAATTTCTTCACTTATGAACATTTAGCATACTAGGAAAAATCAACAGCTGTCCAACAAATTAAAAACAGGAAAACTGGACTTACATTTGTGTTGCAGAGTTTATATTGCTTGTAAGCACCAATGCACACAATTGCTGCAGCTCTTGGAGGCTGAGGCTGCCCCTGGATGGACTGGTGTGATGCAGGTCCATGATGGTTTGAGTTGCTGCTGTGAAACAGGCTTTGAGACACAGGAAATGAAGGTGACTGATAAAGCGAGGGTCCCAGGACCTGATGTCCAGCCTGAGGCTCACTCTCTTCTTGATAAAGATTCCCATGTTGAAGTGAAGGACTAGCTGCCTGGCTGTAAGTGTTCATGAGACTTGGACTCTGATGAAATACATGGCTCCTTGACGACTGCCGCTGCCTCCGAAGCTTCTGAGGCTGCTGACCAGTATCAGTTTGTAAAGGTAAAATGTATGGCACTTTTCCATATCCATACTTTCCTGGACCAATAGGATTTCTGTTTCTGCTTCTAAAAACAGAGAGAGAGACAACAGTTACTGAATCCGTAAGTTCGTAGTTAAGATACCTATATGACTTGTTATTTGTCAAAGTTATTTACTGCAAAGCAACAAGAAATCTCAGTCTATTTTACAGAAAACATGTACAAGTTGTAGTCTTGCTTGGTCTGCTGGGAATCTCCAAAGAAGTCTACTGCTTGAACTCAATCCGTGGCCCTTTGTCTGAGAGTCACATGGGAAATGACTTGGTGTCAACTAGCAAAGGCAAACGGTTAGGTATGGTATAAAGTAGCAGTTTGGGGGCAGGTGGTTGTTGTAGGTTAATCCCTAGGACTCTCCTTTAAAATGGAAATTCAGAGAATCAAAGCTGTATTCCTAAAATTCATAATCATGTTTCTGAAGAGCTTGAGATACTTAATAGCAGGAAATCCCTACTGTGAATGTGAGTAATGACAGAAGAAAACTTGAATTCAGTATGGCAAAGATCATTAAACATTTTGTATCCATTTAAAAGGTCTCCTGTGGTTCTACTTCATTCGCTACTTATGAAATAAAAATGGAAACACATGAAAGATAAGGGACATCAAAATACTACTAAAAGACCTCTGAAAAACATGACAAATACAGGAATATATTCTTATGGTATACAGCTCAGTCTAGAAACTCAGCTCCAAATCAGAAGTGAAAAAAAAAACTAAATTAATAATACCACATTAGGATTCACTCAAAAGCGTTAACCTTTTAACCTGCCAGGAATAGGCCCATTTGCATTTGCTTTTCTTGTCAACCTGTACAACCCAACATTGCATCAAGCCTTTATTTCTAATGCTGCAGGCTGAAGAATAAATTGGCAAAAAAGGTAACTTCCAGTTAAGAGCAATGTGTGAATACAGTTTTGGATAAACTTTGCAACTCAGGAAGGGAGATACCATTAAAATACAGTCATTTTCCTTCCATCCAGAAAACTTATTTATATTTTTTTTTGTATACAAAATAGATTTGAACTACAGTGAGAACTGAAGACTATAAATTGACATACTTATTTTCTAGAAACTGAAGTGTTACAGATGTCAGACAGTTATCAGATCACAGAGACTTTTCTTTGAGTTTGCTTTTGCTGTGTTTGTTTTCTTCTGAAGCCTTATATTCTCTCAAGACTCTTGTTACATGGGAACCTTGGAAGTCAGTTACTTAACATTCTAGCTTTATGGCCATGGAGTCTTTTAATCAATCTTCCTGGCTCAAGGATGTGTGAACAAGAGTGTTGATTTACCCTGGCAGATAAGCAACCAGCACTCTAGAGCTGTTTATTCCTGTTAATCTGCCCTGTGACTGTGATGGTCATTGTTAAGGTAGGATTGTGGTAGCTACAGTAGAGAAAAGCAGCACAATGTTTTCTGATATTAAGGGAGAAAAAAAAGCTTCCTGTAAGTGGACAGGAGAAAGTGAGACAGAGAGACAAAGATTATTCATGGGAATTATTTCAGAAGTTGGGATTAAAACCAACTTGAATTAAATGCATTTTGTGTTGTGTTTTTCTTTTTAATGGGCAAATCAATTGATTCACCCTATGTTGCTGCTATTTTTCATGTTTAACATAGCTTTTCATTTCTGAGCAAAAGCAAAACAAAAACCTTTCTTGAGATTTCTAGCCATGTTCTGAAAACACTCTGGTAACAGTTCTCATGAAGCATCTTTGGATTTTGGAGCAAACTGGAAACCAGATACAACTCCTTATTTTCACTTGCTGCAGTCTCTAATGGTTTTTACAGACAATGGTTTTCTTCTTAGGCTGACCACATCAAATTTCAAGTGTCTGAGTTATGAACCTTGGCCACTGAGTAATAAGCAGTGTGAAGACCAGTGGAATGGCAGGAATATGTCTGTGTCCCAGGCTACTGAAAGCCAAATTATTTGCAGCAACAAGCACTAGACTCTTCCAGAGAGCAGCAGCTAGACACATCATCCAACCAACTTGGAAGAACTCCTGCCTCACAAACTAGGAGAGGTCAAAAAAGAGATTCATGTTTGATTGTTAAACTCCAGCTCAAGGTCACACATTGGAACAAAAGAAAAAAAAAAAGTACAAGTAAGAAATAGTGACATAAACTAGGAAACTTCAGCAGGGAAAAATGATGAAATGAGCATCAAGTAGCCTTAACCACAAAATGACTAGTATCTGAACGAAGGACCCATGGTTGAAGGCAGAAAATGTCCAAATACCACTGGAATCTTATCAGATTATTTTCAAAAATTAGAAAAACTTGATTTTGAGGGTAGCCAGACTTTTTTTCTTGCAAAAGGCTTCATCGTTGCAAAAAACATACAACAGAAGTGAATACGTAGTAAAAGCAGTAACAACATTCTTACTGTAAGTTCCTGAATCACCTTAACTTGTTTTTTTTGCCTCTACACTGTAACTTGGAACTGTTGCTAGAGTCCCACTGCTGAAGAAATGAGGAACCATTTCTGGTAGCCTAAGTTCCCAGCACCCTTATGATGACATGCCCATGGTCACATCAAGGCTCATCAAGGGCGAGTTCTCTCCTTTGCCTCTTCCCCCATACCAGTTAGGGCCAGAATAACCCAACACACACACACAAGTTCCAGTTTGCTCAGGTTGTGCAGTAATTATAATTAGGAATTTTCATGGGAACACACTTCCTCTGGAATGGAAGGTTAACATTTTCTACCACTGAACATTACATTTCTTTTGACATACAAACTGCTGGAAACAGTGTCACACAACCACTAGTTATTAACATATTTAACAGTGTTTATGAATTCACTTAAACCAATATTGCCTATACTGAAACTATTTCTAACACTGTCTGTTTTGCTTAAAGCATCTTTCATTCACACTTGGCAACATTCTATGAATTAGGAATGCACTTTGCCACAATGTAATAAAGAAGCTTGTAAAAATAGCTTGGTGGTAATTAACTATATCATTCTGGGGGAGTGTCACGCAGAATTTATGATGACGTGCAACAACGAGGGAAGGAGCGTTATGTAGGTCCATACACAATGAAAAAACACCAGGGAAATCGGGGAAAGAGGAAGGAAAATCAGACAAAGTCTACCATTAACTTAATAATCAGAATTAAATTAACCTTGCTGACACTGTTTGCTTTATGCTAATTCAACCCAGCCTTGATCTGCTGATAGGAGACAGAAGTAGGTCTACTAGCCCTGATGGCTTATTGGGAGTTTTCAGTTGCCTGCAGGACTTTTCTTACCTGTCATTCATTATGATTAACTATATTATATTATTATGATTAACTATATTCATTAGAATAAGTCACTCTCTCCTCCCCACAGTATGGCTTGGAATCTCCTCCTTATCGGTTCTATTATTTTGTTTTTAATGCACACTAGCATGACCCAGGTCAGAGTTGGAATCCACTCTTATTTCATGCAACAGGTAAAGGAGGAAAAAAGAATTAGCAAGTAACAGCACACCCCTAAGCCTCGTCCCTCCTTAGAGACTTTGCAAACTCTTCTACAAACTCTTCACATAGCCTATATAAAACCAGAAATAATGAGCAATGCTTACATTCCTTCTGATAAACACAGCCCCTGTGGAACAGATATTGTTTATAGATGGATTTATTTTAGGTATTAAACCATAAGTTGGAGTACTGATCACGAGAATGATCGCAGGGTTGAACTTCAATAGGTATGAGATGTCAACCACTGGCACTAAGATACAAGCATTATCACTGCTGAGGCAGTTAAAATAACACTTTATTGTTCATCTAACTACATAATAGTCAAAAATCAAAAGAAATCCAACGCACACAGAGGAGAAAACACCAACTATTTGAAAAACAGGTGACAAGAAAAAGAAGCCTTGGACTTGTGTAAATTCAGTGCTCTTTCCACACATGCCTGGGCCCCTCAGGAAGTTACCTTCTAGTCTTTCCAAAAGTAGTCCCTTTCTCAGCTGAATCAACTATAACTGCATTAGAACAGCCATGCTGATTTTCCATTGCCTGTAAATTAATGTTCATAATGGGAAATGCAATAGGCTTGTCAGGTGTACTTCCTTCTCAGGGTTCATATTGTCCTTAGGTTTGCAGAGACAACTTATGATGAGGGAGAACTATGTTCATATCCTACATCTGTTTCATTTAGAGAGAAGTTCCTCCTCCTAAATCATTCAGAATCAGGTAGAGAAACAACATGCTCCTAGGTTTCTCATATGCTAGGCAAGTTAATTTTACACAAGAGCTTTTGGCTGTTGTGTATTTAAGTCAGCCAGATTTCTGTCACTGCTGATCCACTCACACTAATGAAACTATTTAATGTAGGCCACACCTTTTATTTAATTGCTTCTAATGAAAAGATACCAATCAACAATTCTCTACATTACTTTGCATGGAGAATGATTCTAAATACTTCTGCAAGAATTAGAATAAACAGAAAGGAAGAAGTATGAAAAAGACAAGGATAAGTAAATCTCAGCAGCTCCTTCACATGTTAGGCTCTCTGGCTAAACTGTCTAGTGTCAAATAAAAACTGAGTAATAAGTTTTTTTCACTTCTTTACTGGATTGAGAAGAGAAAGAGAGCATAAAAAGAGAAAAATAAGCATACAGCAATATTTACAGTCAGTTAGGGTGAAGACTGCATGTACTATAGACAATCAAAGGTGGAAAAAATGCCACCAAGACTGGAGTTATCATCTGAAGGCAAACTACTGCTTAACAGAAAAATATGTTGAAAGGTACGCAGCTGTATGCAGTGTTTCATGTCCAACCACAGCCAGTAGACATCTCTGATCTATTGTGTTCTTCACAAGTAGAGGGGTAACAACTGTTCAATGCAGTTCTGGCAGTCTTCTCTCTTTGGGCATAATTCTTACATACACACACATCCTTGATTGTTCAGACAAATCTGTTTAGCACTTTGATAACAAAAATGATGGGCCCCTTTCAACTTAAGCCAACCTAAATATATTACTGAATTCAATACATGTGCCCAGACAAGTATGAAAAGTAGGTTTTGTGCTATTAGTGTAAGGATCGTAGCAAGGATTTTAAAATAATGATTCTTAGCTAGCATTTACAGGTCTATTAACAATTTCTCTCATGCTGAGGATAAAGCAGCTGAGAACAGTGAGAACTGTCCCCTGTAACAGCACATTTTGAGTGACAAAAAGAAATTTTGTTGCAGTAGCTTTTTCTATTTTAGCCATAAGCATACGTGTGCCTTGGCAGGCAAATAAATGCACTGCCTCATAGCTTATGCTAAGAACAATGCTTTGAACCTAAAGTGTTCTTGAGGTTCACTAAGAATGAAGTACTTTTGGAGCTGGTGGGCTTGTTATTTGTATTGAATGGAAATCCTCTTTGAATCAAAGATACAGAGCGTCCCTAAAATACACAACTAAGATTACAGATTTCCTGGGCCTCCACCTGTTAAGTGCTCTTTGCAAAGCTTCTCTCCAACATACCTTTTTCATTATTTTCTCTATTTTCATCACTTCCTTTCTACTTACACATCTCCCACCATTCTCTAAACAGAGGTTGCCTGGCTGACTTCCAGCTAAGCATAACTCATTTTCTTCCTCTTCTGATGTCAGACAGAATAAAGAATGTATTTTACATGCACTCTAGCATTTCATTCAACTTATCTCTTAGTATCAAAATACTTCTTATTTTGTAAATGAAAAACTGCAAGGTTGAACATTAGCAAAAACTCCCTTTTATGACACTCCAGGCGACTCATTGTCCTATTATTCCAATGTTTTCTTAAAATGAACCCAGAGAAACTGCCAATTTTCCTAATTTTCACAACCTTTCACTCTGTTTCTCAAGAGTAATGCAATGGTATTTTTTTCAGTTTTTTTTTCTTGTCTATTGTCAGAAATTATTCTACAAGTAGAGGAAGACAGTTTTCTTCCCTCTATGCTCAGCCACAACCACTGAAAGACAACAGAATCATCACAGAACATGTGGATAGATATGAAACCAACACTTTGCCTTTTTAATTTTGTTGAGAGTTGGTCGAGCTTGGAGCTTTTTTCAACATCTTCAGAGGCTTGCTTTACCAGAAAACTCTTCTGGAATTAACAGATAAGTCCTCCCTCTAATAATAGACTAAGGAAACTCATCTCATAAGGGAGTCTCCTCTAATTGCACATGTAGTCTGATGCTGCTCTTAGTGCACAGCATTCTTCAGGCTCTTGCCTATTGTTCTCACTTGGGAATTAAGCAGCTGCCTATCATCTATTCCCTGAATCACAGAATCCTTCTGGTTGGAAAAGACCTCTAAGATTATAGAGTCCAACCATAATCTAACTCTACCAAGCCCAGTGCTTAAACCATGTTCCTAAGCACCATGTCTATACATCTTTCAATGACCTCCAGGGACGGAGATTCAACCCCTTCCCTGGGCAGCCTATTCCTGTGTTTCATTACCCTTTCAATAAAGAAATTGTCTCTAATATCCAACCTAAACCTTCCCTGGCACAAATTGAGTCCATTTCCTTTTGTCCTGATGCTTGTTACTAGAAAGAAGAGACCAACACCCATCTTTCCAGTAGTTGTAGCAAGAGATGAGGTCTTCCTTCAGTCTCCTTTTCTCCAGACCAAACAAGCCCAGTTCCCTGAACTGCTGCCGATTCTATTTTTTATCCTATCAAGACAGAAATCAAACCACAGCTAGTAACTACTCAAGCTGAAGTTAACAGTGATCTATCACCAGAAACACAGGATCTATGGGCAAGATGACAGTGGGAGAAAGTGCAGAATACAAATATAATTTATAGCTTTATTTCCCAAACAATATTCCACATTATGTACCACTGAAAAATGTCTTTTAAATTACACTGATTTGTGCTTTTGCATTGCTATGACACATTTCTATTAAAAAATGCTCCAAAAGTGCATTTCTTTGATTCCCAGTAGAAACATTTTTGTAAAGGAACTCAGACCCCTTAGATCCTTATCAAAGCTCTTAGGCTTAAATTTAACTCCTACTACCAATCATGGTTTTAACACATGCTTAAATCAGTAGGCACAATCCTCTTCAACTACACCAATTATATATATTCTAACTTAGCTGAATTTATTTCTGTGGATAAGTATATCAAGATTTAAACTAATACTTTATTACATAGCAAACTATCAAATTACTGTAACTGACAGCTTTTACAGGACACTAACCATTTGCATACAGGTCAAGAATTTAATATAGTTAGAGTTGCCCTGATTTTGCTTCTGAAGAACTGAAAATGACTTATTAGCTAATCCTGCCAGCAAAGAAGTTATTGAAATATCACTCCAATATTTAAAATCTAATTAATAAAAAATAGAGACCATTAAGTCTTTGAAGACAAAACTTCAACTTCAAATGGAAAAAAACAGGTCCAAACTACATAAGTTTCTGTTAACATAATAGGTACAGGCATATATTTTTAAATGTACTTTGTTATTTTTATTACTCCTAAAATAGTATCCTTAAAATAATTTCAGACAAACATTTTTATGCCTGGCACTTTTTTCATAATTCAAAACTGTCTGCAGTTGGTCTGCAACTGTTCTGTTCAACCATTTGCTTTTCAGCTCTACAATTGCTTTTAATTTTCTTTCATGTTTTATATATTCTTAGGCACACAGTTAACAAGGTTTACTGTAAAAAGACTGTTTACTGTGCATTTTTTGTCCCCTTTTCTTTAGTTTAAGTCACAAAATAAACTTGCTTATCCTGGTCAAAACTGCTATCAAGTTTATACCTCACAGCATTTGACCAGATTCTTTAATAAGTATAATTTTTAACAAAAATAAAATATTTACTGTTTCTAAGGATGTATTTACATCTACTCAAAAGGGAGAGCTCTCTAACAGTTAGGTTGATTCACATCAAATTCCACTATGTATTGCCTCTCAGTACTGTACCACAGCACTGTGCAGCTTTGCATTCCACGTACTCACTTTTCACCAGCTCTAAATCAATCTGGAGAAAATCACTTAAACATGAATGAAAGAAGGGAGCCCTTTGACTCCGTTTTATGTTATGAAAATGCATGCCTATCTGCTCACTGACCTAGAAAATAGCCTTAAAGCAGTGAGCAGTTATCTTTGTAAAATGTTTGGTCACAAGAGAGCAAAACCACCTCTTCTGAGAGCGTGTTACACATTGGGAAGAGGAGCCATCATCACAAACTTCCTTTGCCACACTGTAGCATATTATTCACATTTCATCAGCACATTTCACTGCAATTAAATCAGTGCAGGCATTCACTTCATGGTATTGATTTTCACTATCAAGGTAACTAAAACAATGGAACTAGCTAGTTTGGTTTACATTTCTGTTAACTTCAGCAACTGTACCATGATTTGCAGATACTCACTCCTCCCCATGTATTATACATACAAATGAGTATTAAGTCTATTGTGAGCACATTTCACCTAAAAATTTCAACTGCTAAAAGACACAGAGTAACCAACTATACCTAAAAAGTACATCTTCTGCAGGAAAACAGATTATACCACAAGGGTGAACTGTTCTGTCATTTCTTTATTATATTGGGGTAAAAATATTTACATTTTCCTGACAGTAGAATTAATGAATAAGGTCACTAAGTAAATTACCTCTTGGGAACAAGTTTAAAGATAGATGTGGACTATCATAAATGAAATTTTCCATCCTCAGAGATCACCACTAATACCTCAGTCTGGCACAGTTACAATACACCAGTATAATAACTTAAAACAAACTTGGCTTTTGCTGATCTCCCAGCAGGTGCTATATAACCTCATGTATGTAATTTTCAACACTGAGATGGGATTCCAGAATTTTAACCCAAATACTACAGTTTTCTTTTTCTACAAGATGAATAATGCCTTTGATCATATGAAATTATTTACAAGTCTACAAGTTTTTCACCTTTGCTTCATCTTTCAAATTTGACTAAATAATGTAACCATGCAGTTGGCAGGTAGAACAGCAGAATTTCTATGCAAGTAACCACATAACTCTGTTGAGATGCATTACAACTGTGACAGGAGCTTTGTGGTATTCCTACCCCTCACTAAGTCAGTAAGTCATTGGTAAAATTCACTGTCTGAAATCTGACTAAATTCTAGCAGCATTCCTACATCCCCTCCCCTAGTCAACCCACTTCAGGAAGAGTTGCAATTACAGTATCATGTTTGGGTTTTGGGTTTTATTTTTGGTAATACCATTCAAAGCATGCTCACAGTAGAATACTAAAAATTTATACCAATTAAGTACTAATGAGACCTGAGCATATCAGGGGGATTAATAATCAGATGAGAGGCAGTACAGCACAAAGTCAACCTGAGGCCCAACTAGCTATTAGTTTTGCCAGGAAATACCTCATGTGATCTTTATTGCTATTTGAATCCCCTTGGAATTTTATTCAGAAGGAAAATAAACATTTTTCTCATATGGCTTTAAATCTCCTAAGTGTTACCAAAATGCTCTTAGATTTTTCCACAAAATTGATCAGCAGAAAAGGATTGAATCCTGCTCCCTCTGTCTTCCTCCTGCACCCACATACACACACCAACCCTCAATAATCCTTTATAATCATTTTGGGTGTGGGATAAAATACACCTCTTTTTCATTCTATTAGGGAAATAACGAAGGGGGGGGGGGCTAAGTACTTGAGCTGGGTTTCATTCAAAATATTAAGAAAAACAAACACCCATGCCAATAAATACAAATCCTCAGAACTTGAGAAAATAATACCTTCTTGAACCTGAAGGTTCAGCACTCACACATTTGTCCATCTCTACAAACTGGAACTGAATAGAACAGGTCACAAAAATTGCATCAGAACACACAAATAATGATGCTTAAATTGGTTAAGAAAAAAACAACTGAATTGTCCCTTTAAAGGTTAACTGTAGCCCTGCCAACTGAGTGACCTACATTTGCCTGGTCAAAGCATCTGTGACAGGGGGCAAACCAAGTACTTTCAGAAAGGAAATTCTGTTTCAATATTAAATGATACACTTTTTCCTTTCCATTGCTCACAGGCCTAGAATGCAAGCTGTCCCTATACAGGGTACAAAGCAGCAGAGCAGGCTCTCAGATCAACGGCTGGCAGCAGAATAAAGACCACAGAGCTGCAGCCATGTGAGAAGTTGATGATTTTTGGATTATTTCCTCAGAACAAACCTTTGCTCTCATTCCTTTTCCAAGTACAAAAAGAGTTTTAGGGAAGCCCATTCCTTATTAATATATTTCTTTAAGCCTTAACTACCTATGCAAGCCTTCTTTATTCATTTCATTAATCTGGTGATCAATGTAATTTTTTCTTTCTGCTCTTAGGAACCACATCCAAAATATATGTACTGCTTACAGATGTGGCCGCAGAACTTTCACCTCTCCACCATTAAATTTCAGTTGTAGAGAAAGCAAAGGTAGCAGTTGTAAGCATCCTAATGCTCAGCATATGTATATAAAAATGCAGTTCTGTCTTCTCTATCACCAAAATAGAGAACCAGCAATGCAACATTTAAGAAAAATGAAAATCTTGTCCATGAATGAGATTTCCTCTCAAGATGTTTTCTCTCTCAAAGCACGTTATCCTTCTGCATGCCCTTATTACTTTTCCATATGTGCCTCTCTATAAATATGTCTAAGTCCTTTGATATTTCTTCCATATCTCCTCATTCCTGTTTGTCTCTATTGTATGGTATGCTCCATGTATTTTATCTAGGTGAAATAACAAGCAAGACTGTGCTAATGGGAACTCTTCAAAGCTGAGAAGAGCTCCCTTCCCTTTGTCAGCCAACAACCTAGAGAACCACCACCTTTCTTTTGTGTTTCCATCCTCATTCCAGTCGCAGACTACAATTTCCTAGCATATTCCAAGTATGCAAGAACTCCACTATGATAAAAAGGGAAGCACTTAAACTTAGGTGTCTAACTGCAGGTACCTCACATTGCTCTCTCCCTGAGCTTCATGTACAGCCCTTGTTTCTAAAGTCTAACTGAATCACATGAGCTAATTTTCAAAAGCTGAAAATGCTTATGAATTAAATAGCCTCTTCACAAAGTATGTTAAAACTTATTAAATATAAATTACATTTTTATTTTTGCTAAAGAAACTGAACAGTTCTTTGACAGCTGACTGGGAGGAGGCAGAGAACTTTTCCACTGGTCACTAAATGATACAAACATATCTGGCTGCTCTCAAGGACTGCTTTCAAAACATATTTGCTTTGGAAGCCATCCAATTTCATATTACCATGCTATCAAATGTGAGCTTATCTCAGTCACAAATGTCCATTCCTCTTATTATTTTAAGAAAGACTGCTAAAATGACAGCTATTATATAAAGTCCAGTACAGTAAATAAGAATACCCAAAAAAGTTTCCACTGACTGTATATATTGTGAAAAACACATTTTTTTTAATAGCCTGACACCAATTTCCAATATGACCTATTTAGTGAATATTGAACACTGTTCTACATTATAAAAATAATCTCTGGAGTAATTTATATTTTGAAAACAATTTTCCATATATCTGATAGGACCAGTAATCTTTGTTTTGTACTGTGGATTTTGTCAATTAAGGAAAACTATTAGGTTTGTCATTCTAATAATTTCATTTTCAAATAACATTTTTTGTTCTCATTCTGTTTTTACAGTCACCACCAAAGAATCTGAAAGTTATGCAATATAACAGGCTTTAAAGCCACCAGGGACCTTCTAGCTCAAGATGGAAATTACTTATTACGCAAATAAGATTAAAACACTGACCTCGAATCCACAATCTGTAGTCAAGGGGCAGTGTGTGTGTGGGTGGGAAATCAACTGCAGTGCAGAAGCTTGCACTGTGCTCAGGAAAGCACAAGAATTTTCAAAAGCAAATGCCTCCATCATACAGGAAAGCAGAGACATAATGGACATTATGATATTTTAGTCTTTTATATGGCAAGACATTTATTAGGAAATAACATAGCTTTACTTCTGCACACAGTCAATGCTACTTTCTGTTTTGTTGTCCTCTCATGTCCCGGCAGTGGTTGGTTCAAACTGCTCCAGTCTCTCCTGACCTGCAGAGGCCACCACAGCAGCAAGGAGTGAAGACCAGCTGTGCCAGCAGCCTGGCAGCAGGTCTGCCGCAGAGGCCAGGCCAGCTGGGATTCCCTTGGAGGCTGAGGGTTCCAAGGGCCTGGAGCAAACAGGCTTTGAACAACTTTGTGCTGACAGTTCAAGGCCAAGCTTCCAATATTAGTAAAAATCCAACTGTGTACTACAACCTGTATCTGTTACGCTGCACAGCTCAGAACAGAAGTGCATTATAGTGGATGACTAAACAGGAAAACAGAAAAAAGAAAATACAACTTTTGTCTCAGAGCAGTCATGGTAATACTACTACTAAGAGCCTGCCAGTGGAAACCTTTCATTTTTTATAAAAGCATCAGTGCAATATTGAAGTTATAGTCAATAGACTTAGGCTATTCATTTGCATGGGTTAGACAACAAGACAAAGCAGTGATTAAAGGAAATGGCCAACACCTCGGAAGATCAAGATCTGAACAGCAGGTCCCGCTTTTTGAAAAGTATGCTTCACTGAGACAAACAGGAAGCTAACAGGTTAATTTTTATTCTCATATATTCTTTTAGAGGAGGACAGTTGCTTGCAGGGGCTGAGGATGTCTTTATGACCAGCAACAGAGTCCTACTGTCTTGTTTTAGTCAGGCTGGAGTATTGCCTCAAGGTAACATTTTTTGTTGTTTGGGTCAGCAAGATGTCTTTAAAAAGGGGATTACAGTTGATTGCTTCACCTAAGAAGCAGATGATTTGAAAGAACATTTGTTTTGGTTTGCTTTTTGGGTTCTTTTTTTGCTTGGTTTGTTTTCAGTTTCTTTCTTAACCAATCTCAAAAAAAAAAAAACACAACTCTTCATGCATCTTCCAGAAGAGGGCTGAGAGAGAAAGAAGCAGAGAACTCCCACCTGCTGGCACACATACTCCAAGGAAAGACAGATCCTCCCACAGTATTTCTAGGCCTGTTCTCCTCAGTTTCCTAACTGGGAACACGTCTATTTCCCTTACATATATATATATGTATATATATATATATATATATATTTTAAAAAAACACCTGATAGATTGGTATCCAATTCTTCAGATACACCACTCACAGCAAGAATAAAACGTGAATGTAGACACATACCTCTTTTCTGCCTTAGCATTCTGCCTCTGGGACTGGGAATGCCTGCTGCCTCTCAAAGCTCCTCTGCTCAGGTGGCTGTTATTTTGGCCTCCAGAAGAAGTAGAGGCCCGAAGGCCAGCCCAAAGCTGCTCTTCATTCCTGTGAAGTGGTACAGATGTACGGATGGCAGAAATGATGTGGCCAGGATAAGCAGTCAGCGAGTCCTCTCGGTGGCGGGAATTCTGGTGAGCAAGAGTCCTCTCCGAGGCTGGGAACTGCCGCCCGGGCCGTCGGTAGCTCCTTTCCTGGTAATAGGCTGGGAGGCAGGGCCGTGTCTGCTCCATCACTCCGCCACTGCAGCTCCGAGAGCAGGCAGACCAGGGGCCCCAACTGCCCCACATGCCTGGGATTCCTGCACTGCTATCCTCAGATGCATCTCCTTGCTCTTCTATCCTCTGGGGAACCTGTAGACACAACAGATTGACTTAGGAACAACAAATCACACTGTAATGCCAGGAGAGCCCCAATACCCTTTTCAAGCCATTCAGTCTGCAGCCACAAGTGAAATGGAGTGACACAGGAAGTAACTTGTTTTATTCACTCCCTGTCAGATGGCTGCCTCTTTTGCCAGTATAGGAGGACTCCTACAGATACTGACCATTCAGACCAAAAGTATTTTTTGGACTACCTGGATAAGATTAGATTTACTTTAGTTCTCAGCAATGGAAAACACAAGGCAATGCATAATGGAAACATAGAGACTGAAAATTTATAGCAAATATTAGCAAAGTCAGGAAGAGAGGTCATTTTTGGTGATGAAATTGGGTCAGCTGGCACTGCCTGCTCTCTTCCATGCTGCTGCCTCAACAGTGGAGATTGCTAGTGGTTGCAATAATAGTTCAGGAACTCCCATCTAATGTGGAACTTTTTAGGAAAACAATAACATAGGAGGACAGGCAGATTTCCAACCAGCCCAAAATACCAGAATATTTAACTCCTATATTACTACTTTTCCCCCAACCCCCATATTAATGCTTCAAGGAAAAGAGCTATTGAAGATGACTCACTCAATCCTACATTCACAGAAATTCCCATCAAATCCAATAAAAGACAGGAGAAACTTTTCGTTTCAAGTGTACAATGCCACTTTGCCAAACACAAGTCAGGATATTTAAGAATTTTGTCGACAGCTTGAGGAGTTAACTCTCCTTTTAGTAACAGTTCCTTCCCTACCTAATCGTTCCTAGCTTCCTCAAAGAGAAAACACCCCCTCTCTTTGGGTTTTACTCTTCCTGTGCTGCTGAATGGTGACTATGGCAAAGTATCAGCACTGACTAGAAGTTACAACCACCTATCCCCATCTCTCCCTGTGGACTTGTGCCCGAAGCTTTACCCATTCCCGCACTTTGATATAATCAAGATTTCTCTGTGTTTCGTGCTGGGCAAAGAGCTCAGCTTTGTGGGACAGAAGCTAGATCTAGTTTCATTAAACACATAGTTTTTCTGTTGCTTCCCTTGTCCAGCTGGCTGAACCACACGTCTTTGAAGCAAGCTTCCAGTCTCTGATTCGCACAGTTTTGAAAGCATGTTCTGCATATTAATATGAGCATCCTTTAATAGCTAACTTATATTCTCAGTAACCTTTGTACCAAAAGGCACACATGCATATCAATTCAGTTAGGAGACAAAAAACACACTGTCCACAAACAAATGCTTACCATACCTCTCTAGTCCTATTCAACTGTGTAGCTACCTCAAAATCAGCTTTGGAAAGACAGGCTTGTCTGTCATTTCCTGCCCCCCCTTCAAAGGGTGACCTCCTAAACATGTAACTTCCACTAATAATTTTGCCTCAAACATTCTTGTATAAAAGCAAAAGATTAAGATCTACATGCCTTGCCTCTAGTCACAGATGACACACACGGTCATTAACTGAACTGCAAATCACCTATGCTAGTGAGCATACATTACTGATCAGCTAGCTATAAATATAGCAGGCTTTGGCAGAATGTGGTTTGCAAACATGAGTTGAATACACCATTACAATATGAAAAGCCAAACCAGCACAGGGCTTGTGGTGCTGCTGTGTAATAGTCAGTTGTGGTCTACATAATCTGAAACATTTCCCCCCTCTGAGATTGCTCTCACAATTTCATCAACAACCACAGAAAAAAACTGCATTTAATTATAACTTGTCAATAATAAAAAGCATCTACATTAGTGTGATATGCTACTCATTTCTCCAGTGTTATTTGAAAATAGGAGCAGTATGTCTTTTTTTCTGTGGGAACTTCATTTGGCGTCAGCCTTTAAATCCAACAGCCTGTACAACCTAATACTGCATAATGTCAAAATTATTAATAACATGGAACAAGGTCTTGGTTTCTGGCTGTCACATTTGTTTTCATATCTAATAACAGAACACCACTGGCTCACAATTTGACTGACTAAACAAGCTATCCTCTAGTCTGCAATTTTTAAGTGAAAATTCACTGTTCATATTTACTCTACACATCAAAGTAACTCTACCACAGATATAAAAAGATAATGTTTACACAGAGACACTCTTCTAGTCTGACTCCAGTTTGCAGTAAAATGTACTTATTATAAAACTAATAGACCACACAGGTCAGGTTTAATCTGTCTGTACTATTTCTGAATCATTTCTGTGATGGTTCAGCTCCCCATTTTTAAAAAGGCAAAGACATTAATGCAACAAACTAAAATCTAATCGACTGCAAGCAACTTCAAGTCCTCACTAACATAAGAAACATTTCATTATGCAGAAATAGAAACTGATATAATAGTGACAAGTGCTGACCTATCGCAGGGAGAACTTTCTGGCTGTCAAACTTCATTACAGTAAGAACTGTTTCAGATAAAATGATCCTTTAAATGACTGAAGGCAATGTGAAGTAATTCCACACCCCTTAATCTTCACAGTAAATGAGTTCTAGATGTAGCACAAGAAGGTTTAACTTACCTAGTTAAGAACATAAAACTAACCAAAAAGTAACAATATAACATTTTACACTAATGTGTAAAATTCATCACTACTTATTAGCTACAAGATGACAAAATTCTGATATGGGAATTTTCAGTAGCAAATCAGATTATCCAATAATTGTTTTTAATTAAGGTCTCAGTTTTCTTACATTGTGAAAGATGAAGGCTACAGATGAATCTTTAGAGAAGATGACATATGATTAAAGGCATAATCTACACACTGAAATCTACTAGGAAAGATTGAACAAATAGAAGCTGCTTAGTTTAGGAAATGGAAAATGTAAGGGGCAATAATGAACCTTTCAAACAGTTTACATAAATACATACAAAGAGCTGTTTTCTCTTCACAGCAATTTTTTCTCCATGTCTATAGTGAAAACACTAGTAATAGTGGATTTAAATTTAATCAAAGGTGATCCAAATTAGCTAGCAGGAAAAACTACTTTGTGGAAAGGCAAACAAAGCACAGGAACAGATAGCCTGAGGATAACCTGGCACCATGCAGACTGATTCTGAACCTCTACCAGGAACAACTAAGTTATAACTGATCCTTCCCTGGGGCAGAGGAGCTGAAATACAGGACATACAGGTCACTTCCCTTCCTTTGGTCCTGTGACTTCCAAAGTACTTTGTAGCCAGCAATGAATTCTACCACAGCCCTAGGATATAGCCAAGAAATCGCAGGTATGTGAGACAGCTGAAGTAGCCCAGAACATCTCAGAAACACCCTGTATTCAGAGATTCCTTCTCTCCCTTTAAAAGTTACCCATTAAACAACACACTTTCTAAAGGGAAGAACTTGAGCCTGCGCTGGGGACCAACTTAAATGCATACTGAGTTTTCCTTGCCAAGTTAAGTCACAAAAGTAATTTCTTTAATAGAATCACATCGTCTGCAAAAGGGAGAGATCAACTAACCCATTTAATCTGCTTTCCTATAGTTCACAATTGATTCCTTCTTTAGCTGACCTAGTAATACCAATTCTAACACTAAATGCACCATAAAAATATTTCTATCAACTGCAAGTTAATTAGCAGCTTAATAATTTGGTCTATAAATTCAATCTATTTTGTCCCCTAATTTCACCCCATACTTACAGCCCTTTCTCTCTCTCTCCTATACAGTTTTCAGGTATTTGGCAGGACAAGGTTTGTAAGTGGAAGCAATACATTTCACCAGGTACAGCTGTACAGTGCACAATGTAAAAAGAAGCAAGATCAGGTTTCCAGTGTGCAAGTGCTTGCAATTTCTACAACTACACTAACTCCTATCAAGCTGCTATCAAATTCTTTAAATCAGAATTTTTTTTTCATTATGCACCACTATCTTCCATTCTGTCACCTTTTGACAGCAAGCAACTAACTGAATCGAGGCTAGATTTTCAGAAGGACGGTGGATTTACACACCACTGCTCTGCAGGCCTTTCTGTGATTTTTCCCCAGTTTTCCTGTATTTTTCAACTTTTGTAAACAGTAGCAGAATTACATTCAGGTTTTATTCTGACAGGCATCTTTTTCAAACTAGGCAGGTTCTAAAACAATTTGTCGGGGTTTCTTTTCCAGAAAATAGAATACATGAAGTCAGTGGGTGAAAAGTATATAAAGACTAAAAATCCATTTACATGAATGAACCAGGCAAAAAACCCACCCGTATTTTAAGCAGTCACAAATTATCTGATTTAACCAGAATCTGATAGAGGTTCAAAACTTCTCAACATTGGGATAATTTATTTAGAAATTACATAAGAGAAAAATACCAATACCAGCCCAAAGACTGTTTCAAGTGCAGTGAAGCAGATAAGAAAATTCCTCAAAATCTTAACAAAAATACCACTGTGTGCAGAAAGGCTATGGAACAATGTAATTTCAAATTTATTTTTTATCTTTCTAAGAGATACTGAGAATCTCCCTGCTTCTTGGAGGTTTGGGATTTTTCCTCTCTGTTTCTTTGGCCTTTTTTTCGTTTATAAATGGGTTTGTTGTACAAGATCTGTAAGATAATTAAATTACTCTTTTTGAAGACCAAACAGAGCAAGCTAATAGACCTATTAAGATACCAAAAGTCAACAGAGAAAAGGTTTATTCACATGGCACAAATAATAATTTCCCTGTTTTCCTTCATTTCCTCCATGCCACATGCATCATATTTGCTTCTTTGGATTAACTGATCAAGGTAAGACAGATAATTAAAAACTTATCACAAAAATATTATCTCGGATGAACAGTGTACAACACCCAAGGACTTAAACACTTACCTAGACATTTGGTTTGTTCTGAAAACAAAACCCCCCATATTGATTCCAGACAGAACAAAATAAGTTAACAGGGAATATTTAAGTCCAGGGAATTTAATCCTAAATGCAGAACTAAAAATCCATAACTAGCATTTGACGTGACCAAGAATTGTAGAGGAACCACAGTGGAATTAAGTCTGATTTCAAATATTTCACACACACATTTTACTCATCTTCAATACTCTGTAGATTACAGAGTTTCAAAAACTCTGTATATAATGGGTAATTAATGGAAAAAAACTGAAAGCAGAATATTCTGTCTTTTGCTTCCTTAATTACATTCACTTATGTTCTAGAAATAAAATAATCTAATTTATATTCTTCACTTCCTTACTTCCAAATGTTAAGTATTTCAGAAATGTAAAGCTACCCTATATAATTTTAACCTGTTCAGTAGCTGTCAGGCAGACTAATTCTCCATGAAATCACTGCTTAATGCAATAATTACAATTTCTGCAGCTTTAGACTCATTAGAAGCATCGGGTCCTGACTTTCACTGTCTTGCAACCTTAGACCTTGTTGAATTAAATCTGCTGCCAGTAGGTTGACATAGATTGAATTTTAAATATAAATCTAATTTATTTTGAATTCGTATAATTCAGCAATCACTCTGATCATGAATCAAAAATTCCAGCAAAAAACAGAAGTGCACAAGCTATTGAAAAACAACGCAAATTTCTGGTACTGACACTGTTAGAATTCAGAAATGAGATTGGCATCTCAGGATTTCAGCAGCAGTTGTTGAAACTACACTATGCAAAAATGTTCCTGAAGAGGAAATATCACTGGAACTGAAAGCCACAAATATTTCAAACGTAACCAGTTGTGTGTGAAGACAATGACTAACAAGGCAATACTGATGTAACAAATACTGATTTTAAATATTTTAGGATACTTCAGCCTACTAAACTATAGCTTACATACAAATCATCTGCTCAGAAAAGTACAAAACAATGTGGATAAATCCGAGGTCTAGTTAACCTGGTATTATGTTTCTGACTGTATGAAAGAAGCAAGGGTTAAGGGAACAGTGTGAGAATCAGGACATGTTCAGAGACATCCACAAATGCTCTGATGGCAGCTAATCAGTAGTTTAAGCACCTCCTTTAGCTAAACACCATACTCAAATTTTGTTGACAGCACTTATCTCCATGAATAAAATTAATCCTTTTTTTAGCATATTTCTAGTCTTGGCTTCCAAAAGATTGTGTGTTTTACATCAAAAAAGTTATTTTTTTTGTTCCTCTAATTAAACATGCAGCCTGACAATTTCACTGTGCCTCCCTAATTTCTTCATTGTGATAAATGAAGAATAATCATTCTGTATTCTCCTTCACCATACAATGATTCTATGATTTTTAAGTTGCTAACACAATCCAATTCTGGGATCTCTCTCTGAAATTCAGCAGTCATAATCTGTCCAGTCTCTTTTTGTAAGGAAAACAGGCCGGAGTTTGGACTGCCCTTATTCTCAGTACAATTTCCACTCCTACATTTTGACATGTGTGTGCAGTGCTCCATACAGTATTCCAAATGTGAATTAATGATGGATTTTCTCAGTAATAGTGATGATAATGCTTGGTGACAGTATATACCTTTTAACCAGCTACATAATTAATTAAGCTGCTATAGCCACAGCCAATGCTGTGACTTTGCAGATACTAAGCATGCTATAGCAGTCCAAATTCGAAACTGAAAAGGGATACAGGACAATGGCAAGCTTTAAACCTGGAGGTATCTCAACCAAATCAGACACCTCTGGGTTTTCTCAATTTCAGTTCAGATACAATACTGTTATATTTCATAGAGTTGATCTCTATCTTGTTATCCAGTGATTCTTTTTCCTGGTTAAATTCTCTGAATTTTAACAGATTTGTGAACAAATTAACTACACCATATTCCTAATTATACACCTGAAAGGAAAGTAACAGACTTGAATGTATGTCTTGCAAATCTTTATGGTATTACTTTCACCCAAAGGCAAAAAAATTGTATCCAGAACAACATTTATCTTCTGCTCAGAAAAATTCTGCCCATGGTATTCACTCAGTAAACTGACTTTGATGTGCTGGCTTCAAAGTGGAATGAACAGAAGCCAGCATGTGATTTTTTTCTTTTAAGTTACTACTATCATAATTGTCCTGTGCTTCCCAGAGCAAAGAGCCTTAATCTTGTTAATGTTCCACAGCACCATTCAGGCTTCAGGCATTGTTTCATTGTCCCTTTCACAGTCCTTCTCATTAAGCCACACATGATAACTCACACTATGACACCAAACTGTCACCATCATTATTAAAGGAGTGTCAAGACACTTGGGAAATGTGACCTCTTCCTATTTATTTTGTTACCCTATGGTCACACCTTCTTTACTGTATAGTTCTGACTGACTGAAGATTTTGCCAGGGCATAGTCTATCACTAAAGATGTGCATGCAGCTTTTGTCACAGCCAGGCTCAGCCTGACTGAGGATTCAAAAAGCCAGTATAATAGTATATTGCTATTATTAAAAACACCACATATTCAGGATGAGATGAACACAGTATTTCACCATCTCATTATAAAACTGCTCAATGACCAATTCCACAAAGTAAGAGCTAGTCTTTGCCCTCTTAAAACTTCAAGAGTGTAAAAACAAAAGCAGGCAGACTCACAGAAACTAAAACTGAACTGCAGATCAGAGCAGAGCATGCCAAATTCTGAATAGGCTGAGGAAATTATAGTTTAGTTTTCAAACCTGTTCAAGTGTAACATTTTTGTATTTCTCTGCCAGTGTTGTAAACGCATCTATGGAACCAGTTTAATTCTTTCACCAGTCCAAGCATCTTAAAGGAATATTCTTCTAGTATTAGCTCAGCTGATTTCCAATAAAGGCCATACCTACAGAGCCACAAAAGTTTCCCAGCAGAAAGCCTTTACAGTCCATTTTATAGATGTTCTTTTGCAACAATTATATTTTTTATACTTCTTACAAGAAACATGTGGAACATTGGTGATTTGATAAAAAACAATCTACCAAAAAACCTCTAAAACCTGCAGATAACTTCTCAGATCTCAAGGCTAGCAGAAAAATGGAGCAGAGGCCAAATAAAACATCATGACACAATGTGTACATGTCTGCCTGGTTAGTATGCTCAGCTATTTTAATCCTTCAGTGCATTTTGGAAGCCTTTAATCAGAGATGTAGTAAACTGTTTGAATGTTACAGTACATGGTAAGTGTAAATATTACCAGCTTAAATGATTTGGGTTTCCGCTCTTTGTATAAAACCTCTGTCTGAACATCTGTGCCTGTGAAGATTAAAGGGCTAAAAAGCCTGGAAATAGAAGACCTTTGTATTCACAAATCACTGAAGGGAGTTACAATGCTTGGAAAGCTTAACTGCCCCTTCAACCAACTTTTACCACATCTGAAGAAACTTTAATATTATTTAAATAGTCTAGAAAGTAAGCAGCTCTGAAGAGAGTTCAGAACAGTTTTTATGCTTCAGCTTGAAGGTTCTTCCAAGTTTGACCAATTTTTTTTGGCATCAAGACCACCACCATTGTGCCCTGTGAGCCTAGTGTTCTAAGGCAGAGGTTTCTTTCCATGAGACTATTAAGTATTTTCAAGTAAACAGCTCATTCATGACCTCACTTCTACCTGTTCTGAATAATCACTCCTTATCTACAGTAGGATTGCTTCTGATCTATAGTAAAGTAAAAATGATAAGCAGCAAGCCCTCACTGTATCACAAATTAAGCTTTTTTATTTTAATAAACTATTTCTCATCATTTGCTATCATTTGTGACCTAAGTTACTCAGCTTGTACTATCCTAGGCCTTTTCCAATTCAATCATCTCCAGCTATGACAAAGCTGTTGCCATTATATTGTATTTCTACACTTAGAAAAAGTGTATTTTCACATGCAGTGGAATTATGGACTTTATTTATTCAGTAATTCACATAACACCTCCCAAGGTCTTTCAGTGAGTCATCCACCCATCAATCCAGAAGCAGAGAGGACAAGCTGTCATAAATTAGAAAGCAACATTCAGAAGAACTGATCTGTGAAGCCAAAAATCTTCTCATCACTTTTCTGATCCAAACCCTGGGACAGAACTAGCAGGCAATACTGCTCTGAAGGAAGATGAGAAGCTTATCTATGACCTTGTAAGTTCACCTGCTCTGGAATCCAACTGGAACAAAGATCCTTTCATTTTTCCAGGAGAAACACTTTAAGCCCCTCATGCTCTGAGCTTAAAGAAGTAAGTATTTTTTAACAGAAAAATAAAAAAAGTGGAGGCCCATGATAAAACAGGTCAAAAATAATAAAACCATTGGCCTTGATTTTTTCTGAGTGTATTTACATATAACGATGTATCCTTATCCAGTCTCCCTTCACCAAGCAAAGAAGAATTTTATTTCCTCACCATTTTAATCCACAACATCAAGGACAGAGAATTAGTAACAATGCAGAGATAGCAAGAAAATTCAGCTATTGTTCCAAATATTCTGTTGCACTAGAAGGCTAATTTTAAAGGAAAAATCTTGGCATGGACTAAATAATTTCTCGTGCTTCCTGTAGATCACTGTAATTGGAATAGCAACATTGTTATCTAGAGCTAGAAAGGCCCTATTTTATCAAAGTTTCAATTATTGCAAAAGTCAAGCAACTGTGCAAGCAGACCAGTGGAGGAAAACTGCAAGGGGACTACATCTGGACTACATTTCATCTGGTAGTGTTTTATGGAACTGATGTGTACGAAAATAGTGATAAAAGCAACAGTTATCTTATAAACATGAAAAACATTACAAGAAAAAGTGTGACACCTGCAAACACGTGTTGCAAGGAACACACTTACACAGCAGCTGTACACAGAGACACGGTGACTAAGCTGCTCCAGTAAAATTCAGGATAGCATACACAGCCCAGCAGGACAGAACTACAGTAACTTTGCAGTAAGCCTGCTGGCAAGAGTCGAGTTCCAGCTCAGCAAGTCATGACAAGTTCTACATTTCAGTCAGTGCTGACCTTTAGGGCAGAGCTTCACTCTCCCTGGATTACAAGTAAGAACATAGCCTTGTGTTACATCCTTCTGCTTCTCAGGATATGTAAAAGCAAGGTGGTGACCAGCTGTGGTGGAGATCCCATGGTACTCCTTAGAACTATTTTGTAGTTTAACCTTCTGTTAATCACAGTATGTCACTTACCAGATATGGTTAAATAATATTTATTCGATAAAATAAGCATGGGGGGGAGAATAGAAAGCTTGACAGCATGATGAGCTGTCATGCCAGAAATTGACTTGTGTGTGCACACAACTACAACCAGATTTTTGTTGCAAAGTTGACATTATGTCAGTGTCTCTGAAATTAGTATGACTTTAAATATGGGTTCCAAAAAAAGAAACAGAATATGAAAATCTAGTAAGATTTTTAAGCCAACAGAAAATAATATTTCCTGACGTTCTAAAGTGTTCTCACAGTCCTAAAAAAACACCACTTTAGCTGAACTCTGGGTGCCCAGAAGCAGCTACAACTGGATTTCCATCAACTGCTTTGTGGATTGTCCCAGGGTTTATTTCATTTTCCCAAAAGTTTTAGTGTAAGAAAAAATCTAGGCTATTGGGAAATATTTTAATGAATTGTTCGGTCAAATATCCAAGTTCAATTATCTGACTTTATTTCCCCGTCCATAGCTTTCAGTGCAAAAATAACTATATGCAGGGCATGCAAGACAGAATCCAAACACTCTCTAACACTGCATGTCAATCACACACACATGCTCAAGTTTAAAAGCTGCAAAATAAACACACAAATAGGGGCATAAGCTAATATTTCATTAGAATTCAGCTCTAGTTACTCAGTTTCCACATACTGTACCCTTTGACAGGGTACACAAGAGTTACCAAACACCACTTTTGCTATTCACTAGATTGCTAAAATGACATATTGTTCATCAAATCCTTCCTCTTTCCTCCCACCTTCTTCCTGCAAAACCAGCCTCCTCTCACAAAGGAGCCCTGCCAAACAGCAGAGATATCCATGCAGAAATACACAGGAGATGCTGGCTAGGGATGTCAGAAAAGACAGGTCCAGGTTACTGCATAAAAAGAACAGGAACAACTTCAAGAGCTACAAAATTGAGAACTCACACTCAGTTAGAAATGTGCCTGACTTGGCCTTCAGAGTTATGAACAGCCTCTCTTGTCTGGAGCTGATAGGTGGGTCAGAAGGTTTCTGAAAAGTTTAATAAATACAGACTTCCAGTCTAAGCAGTGTTTGGCATGAAAAGAATCCTCTCACATAGTGTAAGAGCTAAGAATGACAGACAGGTTTGCAGCCTGCATGGGATTTCACTAGGGAACTTCTGCCTCTCTTGTTTTCTGTAAAAAGAACAGCTCCAAGGTGGTTACCATGCCTCTTAATGCCATGCCTTCGGTCCCTTTAACTAGTACAGAAGACACTCCAGACCCATGGCATTTTTATTCAACTGAAAACAAAGAATCTGATTTTATCAAAATTAATTCCGGAGCTTCATAGAATGAAGCAATTGTTTGTCTGACTTATTCTCTTTTAGTTAGTACATTTTTTTTTCCCCCCCTAAGGCCAATTGGAAGCTGGATTTCACATCTCTCCACTGTCAATTTTACAAAAGAATGTCTAATTAGACAGCGTACTGAAAACAGCACCAGCATGACCATCTCAACTGCACAACAAAAAAAGAGATCTACAATAGGGAAAAATACTATGCTGTACTCAGGTTTAGAATAAAGCACTCGGGTAGCTTGAGAAATGTTGCAGACTGGACTGTGCCAGTTTCAGACTGCATCATAACTGACCTTATTTAATTTGTCTTACAATTAGGCTGCACAAGGAGTTGAACATGACAGCTGAGTTCTTCAGGAACTTATGACCTCATTGCTTCAGGTTCCTAGTCCGTACCTATGGAGCTATTGTCCAAATAACTTTTTGCCCTAAAGACAAGTGGCATAGGCATATAAAAAAAAACAAAACCCCACAAATTTGTCTTTATCTCCTTTAAAAAGTACAGTTTTAAAGTATACATGCATCTTGCATTACTATTAAAAAAACTATAGTAAAAAACCAAACTTTTTTGAAAATAGGTTTATTGATACCTTTAATAATTAACTGGTTTTGCTGGAATACCAATTAAGAATGAGATCAACAACAATATAAGGTCACAGCTCATAAAGAGACAAAACACTCAAAGGGTCTCTCCTCAAGGCTCTGGTTTAATCAGCAACACATCCATTCTGACAAACATTTGTCCAGCACATTCACACAGACCTTCACCATGGAAATTCTCAATGTCATCCAGTCACTATGATCTCTTCTTTATATCTTTACCATGACAAGTTCTTTCTAACCAAGTTTCCATTGCTCCAGTTTAAATCCATTTCTTCTCTGCTGCACCACAGAGAGAAAAAATAGCCTTCTCTTTAGCAATTGGAAGTATTTGGAGGTTATATCTGCCTCCTCCTATCTGCCCCCACCAGACTTCTAATATTTAGGCTAAACAAATATGTATTCATTCAAACTTCTCTCAGAAGTAAGATTTTAAAACCTCTTGAAGATAATCACTGCTGCCCTCTATCTCTCTCCAAACTGTCCACTACTACACTCTGCAAAAACCTAACCTAAGTTTTCCAGATGAGTCCTCACTAATGCTGAGCAGGTGGAAGGTGTTCACGCTGCAAACCTTCTTAGACACACCAATTTCTATGACATGTGAACCATTCACAAGAGCATAAAAGGAAAGTACAGCAGTTTTCAGCCTCAAGCTCTAGCAATTTCAATCTAGCCACAGAGTGTGGTTTAGGTCCAACTTCTGTTTCAGACATGTGCACTGCTGTAAGAGAAAAAACTACCAACAAGCCACTGGATGCTTCTAATGATTCCATTTTTGAGAGCTGTTCTCACTGACATGAACTCTTCCTCCCCTTTGTCTTTCATTATGAAAATGCTCCAAAGCTTGAATAAGCTGACACAGACAAATTTGTGACCTACAACACTCCATACAATTTCTTTCTTTCTATTTATAACACTCAGCTAATTGACCACGACGAGCCTCTTTTAACCAAGCATATATTTATATTTTAAAAGAAATTACACATAAAACAAAAGCCCCATTACTCACTGAACTTTATTTAGACTGTATTGCTCTATGCATCTCACGCTAATGTTTCCTACATTTACCTTTCAGTATACAAAATCTGAATATTTCTAATGCTTACCTTTCTGTGTTCAATTGAAGGTTGTGGGATGACAAACTGAAATCCCAGCACTGCTAGGGAACTGAGAAGTCTGAAAAAGCAAATAGTGAAACAGTAGATATAATAACCACTAATATAAATGACAAATTTACAATCTATTACAGAGATTTGTACTGCAAGAACTCATTCAGACACTTCAATAGCACTACTAACCAAGACAGATTCACTAAATTGTATGAAAGTTTCTTAGGACATTCACTTGACAGCAGACAGGACAACATACATGCACATTTATCTACAAAGCAAAAGTATAGTATTGATAGTATTTCTCATAACTTTGTTTAAATTAAAATATTTTTGGCAGTGCATGTTTTAATATTTCAGCATTTGGTGTCAAACTGACATACAATTCACAAGTTTTCTAACGTGCTAAGTAAGAATTCACCCATCTGAGGGCTAAGTCTGCTACTAGCTCTGGCTGCCCTTTTTCAGATGAATTCCCCACCTCTAATACACAGGAAACATTCAAAGAATCACCATGATTTTGCAGAAAATAGGTTCTTCCTCAGCTGCCCAACACTTGTGGAAACTGAATAATCTAATGGGCACAGAAGATGGAAAGCAGTGGGCACAGCTCACCAGAGACTTAGGATAAGCAGCCAAGTATCACCCCAGTCCCCACATCTTCAATTGGAAAGGAGTCAGAATGGGAACCAAGCCCAAACAAACTTTGTTCTGTCAAGCCTCACCAACATAATGACTCCTAGGAGCCCATTACAATTTAGGCTCCGTTAGTTCAGTCTTTTGTTTGCTATAATTTGCACAGGGGACTGCTTTGCCTCCTCCTAGCAAGACCCTTCATCAGAACACACAGAAAGGTATGAGAAGTAGGATTATATATTTCTACGAGGAGTTTTCAGTCTTTTCTACCAGTTTCAGTCTATTCTAGTTTCAGTCTATTTCTACCAGACTTTTCAGTCTACAGAGTATGATTCAGACCCTCTATAAAAAGGAAAGCTGCTAATGATTTGTTGAATTTCAATGCAGAAGTAAAACTGATGGATTTAGACACAAAATCCATCTGCAAAACTAATGGACCAGACAAAATCCAGCTGTGCTTCTTACTCACAGGTCCTTCCTTGGCTTCCTACACAGTAACTCTTTAAATATTTCTCATTGTTTCAGGTATTTTCAGAGATAATGAAGGAGGTGGATTTTTTTATACCAAGCATTTTATTACCACTAATACAAATATCCCTCTACTGGGGAGAATGTTGTTTCTGAGTTTTCTGTGTGTGTTCTTGCTAACATACTGCAAAAGGAATCATTAGGTAAGTATTGCACATGACCTGTCAACACCTCTTCACCATAGTCTATGTCTCTCTCTCCCAAAGCAATCAACCATACAAAGGCAAGAAAAAGTCACTACTTCCTTACTCTCACATTTAGTAAAAAAAACAACCAAACAAAAAAAACCCACTACAATTAAAACACTGTTTTAAGAAGTCTGTTAGAAGAAAGGATAACTGAAATTAAGAGGCAGTGTAATCACTATAGATAAACCACAGTAAGAGGCAAAATGTGCAGTTCAGAAGAACAAGGCCAAATAACTCAGTGGTGGATGGAAGCCAAAGGGGCGAATGAAGAAACTGATTCGCAAATCACACCTGAAATCAAAGGTATAAACAGAAACAGATTTCTGACCTCCAAACTGCAAAATGACAGCACCAAGTCTGCCTTTAGCAGACCTGCATATTCCTTTTTCAAGTGCTCAAGTGATGTTCTACCTATCTCACTTAAAACATGACAAGTTTCTAAGCAAGCAGAGTTCAGTCTCTGACAGATCCAGCCTACATCCTCTGCAAATTAAATTTAACTTCCTTTTCAGAATCCTCCTGCCTATTCCCTGCTCCCTTATGGCTTCTGCTCCCCAGAATCCCTCAGACCACGTGAAAGAAAGTTCAGACTTGGCATAAGGAAATGAATACTTTCATCCTCAACAGATTTTTGAGGACTGGATTTTTCTCATCAGTCTGAAGGACTACAGATTTCCATGAGTAAATTCTTCTGAAATCACGCACGAGGTTGTGAGTTCTGAACTGAAAAAGAACTGTAATCTTCAAAGCAAATTATTTACCAGATTAAAAGTTTCCACTTCTGAAATGCAAACTTTTCATATATATGTGATTACGTGGTGCCAAGCTTTTCCTGACCATTCTTTAGTGAGGTTACATGTAATCATCATCTGTATGTACGTGCTCAGGGACAATGAAGCCAGGTTTTCAGTTTGTTTCTGTAACTGCAGTTAGACCTCTCAGAAACAACGGTATCAATATACTATTTCTAACATACAGGAAATCTAGCTTCAAATCTGGGTTCAGCAATTAAACTTTTTGAATGTTACATCCCTCAGTAGCTTGCTCTGACTAACTTCTCTGGAATAGGCTTTTTTATTTGTCATGTGCGACTGACATTAGGTCTTCCAAGCTATGAAAATAGGCTTCTCCAACTTCAGTGGGTTTGTTTCAGGTATTCTCCCTGTAAAGAAAAGCCAAAAAGAACAAGTGCTCCTCAAAATTATGCAAAGCTTACTGAGTATGCATAAGGAAGTCAGGTATCAATTGCAGCTGATTGATGGCTCTTTTTAACTCTGGCCTCTGTGTAAGAGCCTTGCTGGTACAGCCCAGGCTCTCAGTTATGGCACTATTTGGAGCCAAGTACCTAGTTTAAATTAAAGTCAGGCTTTAAACTGGAAGTCTGTCCAAGTTGCAAAGACTAAACATGCTCACTTTCTCTTACTGGCAATACCAATTTCTGTTTAACTGGAGGGCATGGAGCAAAGCAACGTGCCATTAGCTCTACTGTAGGAGTCGCAAGAAGTTTGCTATTGAACACCTTATTTAGAAACAGCCCTTGGAGGTGCCACTGCAGTATTAGCTCTCCATGAATGAAGCTGGAGGCTACCAAAAGATGCTTCTTGCATGGTTGCTGTCCCTTAGTAGTTGTATTTTACAAGGGGCTACAGTGGCCAACTGTGGATTGTCCAGATAGGAGTGGAAGTATTTTAGCCAAGTGATTAGTACTGAGTGGTACAGTATGTCTCTTGTCTCATACTCCCAGCTTCCTCCCAAACAAAAGTCTGCAGAACAGTCTAAGTCTGGGACAGCTTGGGAAGAGCTATGCAGGGAAAAATCTCAACAGGAAAGATAACACAGTGCCAATAATATGTGACAGACCCATTTTTACATGGAATCCACTCTTGCACAGTAGGAGGGTGCCAGAATTGCAATGCAAAGATTGAGGTGTGAAATTCACAAAAAGGAAGGAGTGACTGACAGTATCTCCATACAAATTAAAGGGCATGCAGTTGTTACTGCCTGCTGGAGGTCAAATTTTGTCCATGTAGCACCACAGCTGCCTGGTGTCTCTGGATCTGCTTGCCCAACTACAGAACTGGACAGACCAGCTTAGAAACCGTTGAATGTTCCTTTTGTCAGGAAAAATGTTTGAAAGGTCTTTCCTGTGTTTGCCTACTGACAAACCGTTTCAGGAATGTGTAATATAAATCCCTGAATGAATTGCAGCATAGGTACTAAAACATGGAAATCAGTAATTTAAGCCCAGTGCCTGTAGTTGTATAGCCTCATCAAAAAAAAAGAAACTTTCCAATAATACATGCCGTCACACTGGCACAAACTAACAGATGCTCTAAGCATAAACAAACACTTGAGAACTCTCTTTTTCTACTAACACCAAAGAATGCTATGTCTGGTATGCACGTACTTCATTATTTGCTCTTTGGATAAGTTTTTTATTTATTCTCCTATGATACACACACTTTTAATACCAAAGCAAGAGGCAACCAGTGTGTTTATTGCAGTGTCTTAAGAGCACATTAAATAAGTTTTAAAATGTTTTATTGTATCACTTACCTCAAAGAAACTATTAAACTGTCTACCATGATCTTTTAATGCAAGGTGTCTTGAAGTGACAAATACCGCTTCACTGTGGTACAGCACAATGCCAATCACACTCAAATCCTACAGAAAGAAAAGAGAACAATAATGTAATACTGCTTATTTGGTATTTTCCAGGATTTCTATGAAACTATATACAGACATACATTAATCATCTCTACCTGAACTCTTGGGACTTCAGAGCAAATAAAACTGGAAATCCAGTGTATGTCACATGACTAGACTGGACACACCTCATTTTTTGCAACCACACTTCATCAGTGTTAGTGCTTTGCTGAAAAGGCTATGGGATGTAAAACCTTAATTTGATTCCCAAAGATGCAAAACTGATGCTAAACTTACTTGCCTTTTTATCTCACATTTTGGTATGTCACTTAAAGCAAATAGCTTTACTTACAGTCCTAAGTTAATAGAATTCATAGAATTGAAACCAGGCTATCAATTTCTACTGTATAGTAATATTACTACTACACCCTCAATTTTGTGAGCAATGCAAGGATGATTGCTCACACAGTTTACAGGAAAAAAAGACCCCCAAAAAATCACCTCCCTTGCACTAGAGAAATACAATATAAATCAAGAGGGGTGGGAGGTGAGGGTAAGGAGGGAGAATAAGAGAAAATAAAACACAATTAGGACTGAACCTAAAGCTACACATTTCAGAGCTTGGTCAATCACTGTATCTTGCCATTTAGAAGTGGTTACACATTCAAATGCAGTGGAGTGAACAGAAACAAGAGAACATTGCTGTTCATAGATAAAGAGCTCTCAAATTCTGTCAGGCAGCCAGACAATTAAAATCTGCCTAGAAAGGGACAAGACTCATAAGAACTTTAAAAATATGCAGTTAGATAAAGTACAGATCCTGCTGCTAGAAAGTGCAGTCTGCTTGCAGGTAAGTAGACAAGCTAAATATTCCCCACCCCCAAATCAAAATCAAAGAAAGAGAGGGAGGAAGGGAGGGAGGGAGGGAGAGGGACATGATCTCAGCAGAATATTGTTACAGGATACAAACACAGAAAAAGAAATGTGCACTCCCCTAATCCACTTTGTAAATGGCACTTCATTTGCCAAGCAGAAAAGATACTATTATAGATCTAGTTTTGCAAAGAAGCCAGGGAGGGACCTCTGGTGTTTCTGAAGGTTGTTCTCTAAAAGAGTGCTTGAAGTCCCTGCATATGTTTTCAATTTTTCAGTTCATCTGTATCTTTATTGTCAATGGCAGGTTGCATTACAAACTCAACTTTCAACAGTATTTCAATGCCTTTTTCAAAACACTTCTCACTGCAACTCACAGACGCATTTCATTTGAAATATCATTTGCAGCACACAGTGTAAAAACTGCTAAGTATCTAAGTGACTTAAATAATTTTGAAAAGAAACTCTTAAGTGCTTAGGTGCTTACAGCCTATTGAAAGAAATGTCACTTGGGCAGTTGTGTTTTTGATATGACAATGTGCAACTGTGAAAATATTTTTCCCTCCAGAAGATTCAAGGCAAAATGAATACCTGAAATGGCTAGACAGTTATCACTAGGATTAAATAACATGAATTTTGGCAAGAAAACTTACAAAACCCTGATGAGTGTACTATGTGCTAGTCACTGCAATTAGTCTTGCAAATGTAAAAGTCAAATTACCTTCCCACAAGGGGCTTAAAAGCCCCTATCTAGCAAAAGACTTTCTAGTAACCCTATTGACAGAAGAACAGATTTTATCTCACCTGGAACAACCTACACTCCTGTACTTCAGGAGAGTTCACAAGACTTTCTCCACTGCATTAAAATATTTGACATTTCAGCAGTCTCCCCAGAAAACAAAATCTGTGACACTGGATACAGGGAAAACCAAAACACAACTCCACACTCCCCCCAAAAAAACAACCAATCCAACCAACCAACCAAACCCACCACACAGGATGGAATAGATTTAAAGCCTCATCTCCTGAACAACCATGGCATTTAAATCAAACAGAGAGGTGTTTCATAAAACAGAAAAATGAGACTGGATAAAAATACTCTGATCAAAGCATCCTCCCCTTTCACACTGCAGGGGGGCAATCCTAACTCTTTCTAACTGCTGCTGCCAGTCTCATCAGTTAAACTATCAAGTTATGAACTAATCATAGCCATCCTTTATCTTGGTATTTACTGAAATCTACTCTGACACTCTCAACATTAACTGCAGGGTCTCCTTAATCATCTCACCCTAGCAGCCCACTTGTAGTCAGACATTATTTCAACAGCAGTAACTGAGAAATGTGCTGAAACGGACACCATAGGACTTCTCAAAGAGTTAATAGATGCAATACAAAGAATTATCAGGACAGAGACCACAAACACCATACAGAAAGTTAAGAAAAAAGGAAGAAAGTCTACTGCAAAGTCAACAGTGAGATTTCCTCCTTGGCTAATTAACTTAAAGAAATGCCTTCCTACAAAGTGGTTTGAAAATTTGCAGAAAGCCCACGAATTAGTTATCCTAACCTCTTAAATATCATGGGACCCCTCACACGCAGTTTTTCATGTGACTATATCCTTTGTGTATTGTGAGTGGATGGTATTTCATTTTCATGAATTCCAAAGTCCCTTTAGCATCAACCTATACTTCTTATTAGTCCTGTCAACTCACATATATCCATACGCATCTATGTACTAACTGTAACAAATTTCTTAACATGTGCATATGTACAGTACCTACTGAAACAATTCAAGACCCACTATTTTAACTCTCAAGGATGTGAAATAGATCATGTAGGAACATACACTAAAATCAACTAAGTTCAGAATTCCTTTGAGTTGTTAGCCTATTTTATCTTGTTGACTTAAAATATATAGCAAGCCAATTTACATTTCCTTCAATATTTATCTTCCTGGTTAGATTATGTATCTTGCCAGCTACTGACAATGGCAACCTCAAGTAGATATCAAACTTAAGCATAATTCCAAAGTCATGTTTTTACCAACCTGCAAAGATCTTTTTCTGTATTATTTATGGGAAAAAAATTACAAATACTTGAATAAAAATTTTGTACCCATCTAAGATTTCCTTTGAATCTGTTGCCTTGCTCATGATGAAGTATAGTGTATCTATACAGTCTAGTTTAGTTGTTCACACCTATAAAACAATGTTCAATGCAAATCCTTTGGATTGCAGCCAAAATTAACTACATTCACAAGATGTTGATAAAGCACCTCACAGTGCTCCAGGTTTATCTAGCTACATAATTTGTGCATATATCCAACAGCTTGGACTGCAGCTGTTGATACCTATCACCAGTTTTATTTCTTAAAATATTCATTAACTACATTAAAATATACTCTTGTCTCTGAAAGGTGCATGACAGAGGGATCCAGAATTAGATCGGATTAAAAGTTCTGATGCTTACATGGAACAAACATGTTCATTAAAACAAAACTTGCAAGTTACTCCACCTAACCCTGAAGGTGCCTCTTTGTTTTACTTTAAATGCTTTGAAAAACTTGAAAGTTCTCCTTCTGGGTGTGTCCAGAACTATTGTAGTCCAAGAAAGCTCAGTGACTGTCTCCAATCTAAGCTTGATCAAGATCCAGAAGTTTTAATTTCTTTGCCTAAAACCTCACAAAAAAAAAAACCAAAAAAAAAACCACACACAAAAACACGAACCTACAGTGCAGTAAGTATACTCCACAAACAGCAACAAACACAGAGAGACACAGGTGCAACTACCAGTTGTCTTTTAAACATAGCCTCTGGAATAATCTGCTTTTGCCTAACAGCTTGGTGACTCATGCCCCTGTGATAGGCAGTCATGACTCAACAGTCTCTGCACCAGGCATAGAGGCACTCCCTGGTGCCTCAGGGCCCCACTTCATCCACTGCCTTGCCGACTAATCTAGGTGAAGGTGCCTGCATTTCTAGAAAGTTGTCTTTCTACAAAGAAGCTCCAAAGACACTAAATAAAACAATTGTGAGCCTGAGGGCCATCCTGGTGTAGTTGGAATTTTGGTCCCATTTCTAGGTGTTTCTTAATTCAGCAAAAGTTCTGTTTCCCAAAGAACAATTTCAGCTCCTTTCTTTGGAATTCAGTGGAAAAATGTGTAGCCTGTTTGGCTGGTATCCAATTCTATAACATTTAATTGTCATCTGGAAATATAGGAGACAAACTCAAAGTCGTTGAAATCCAACAGTGACCATACACACAATCTCCCAAAATAATTCACAAGATGCAAATTTTGGCTTGTAAAAATATTGATATGCTAGAGTGTACCACAATTCAAACAATTTTGCTTCACTCTTTGTTGAAGTACATATAATTTAATTAAAGATCTAACAAGGGTTGTGACATTAACTCACATTACATTAATCTTGATAAGGGGAAAATCAAGAAAGTGCTCATTTATAGGTTATGAGGGTGTATTGTTATGGAATGAATTATGACAGAGTTGGTTAATTGAGATCAATTGCAAAGGAAGCGAGCTGAAATAGCAATGCTAAATGGATTAGTAATTCTGATACGATTTATAACTCTCCAATCCTGAAAAGGTAGTGTATATGGAGATCAGATTCATCCAACAAAAAATAATAATAATAATTAAAAAATTTAAAACCACAAAATCAAATTGAGTGCCAGAAAAATTGAATTGTTCTTTTTCACTTCTTTGAAACAATAAGCCATGAGGATAACTTATTCTGAAGATTCAGACTGTATGGAAATTGCTGGGTTTAGTCCCATTTTGTCCTGTCTTTCACCTTTTTAAAGTATGAGCTAATTCTCACAAAAGCTTACTGCATTTGAAGTTCTCATGTGTGGTTTCCAGGCAAAGGACAATTATGTAAAAGGTAAAACAAATCACAAATATGACATCATATATCTCTCAAAATTGACAGAGAGATTTTTGGGATGTAACTATGTGTGAACACTTGCAAACCTATCACGTTCATTTCAAGTTTTCAAATTGACAGCCTGTGCAATTTTTTTATAAACTGTGGAAACAATTTTTAGAATAATTATTTCTTATGACACTGTAAATTGATGTTTCTAACTGAACAATATTTTGTCAAGAAATCACAGCTCAAAGTGCATCTTTCATTTCTGGAATCTTTGTTGTCTTCTACAGCAGCCGTAAACGTTATTAGGCTCAACAAGTTACTGTTCTAGATGCTTTTCTACGAAACTGAAGTAGCTTAAGTTACAGATTCAGTTCATATACTGCTTCAAGACCTCTCCATGTTGTGGAGACTAAAGTGAAACTGTCTGCTGGGACTGGTAGTTGGAATGCTCTAGCTAGAAACATTTAATGGAGGCAACCAGTATGTATGGAATGTCAGCATCCAAGACTATTTATTTAGTAAATGTCTTAACAATACTGATAATACAGAGCATATAACTCCATTTCAGAGCAACTAGAAATATCAGCTGTTTCTTAGAGCCTCTTTTAGCCATAATAATTTCTTCACCTCTAAAGTGAAAATGACCTTTTCCTACTCTTCTTTCATGACTTGCTTAATGAAATCTGCTCTCAGAACACAAGGTATCTCTGAAATCAAAGCAAAGCTCCTAAGTTTGAACATATCTTAGTCTGAGTTTCTTCAAAACACAGGCTTACAATAGCATTTAATAGCAGTTTACATCAAGAGGTGGATGATGGCTTTGAGGACCTATGTTCTTTCACATGAAAACCAAGGACCCACCAGCCTCACTCAGAGAGTTTAACATATCCTATTTTTAAAGGGTCATAGAAAATAAAAACTTCAGCAAAGCTAATTGAAGGCACATGTAGAAGGAAAGTATCACACAACATATTTCAGCAGTATAATCAGCTGTTTCTTAGTAACACAGCTGGGAGACACCCCTCTCATCAAGTAAAAATCATGTATATTACATAATTACTGTGCAGTTAGCAAATGCCTTCCTTTTGTAAAGAGAAAACACTGTTTTTCAGCTGTTTTTTTAATAAGAATGTCTGTCTGGTAGAACACAAGTATATTTTCCACTTTTGTTAAACTGCTTACCTTGAGAATTAAGTCTCATGCTGTTCAATAAACATTGTAAATACATGCACAGACATCAATATCCTCCACATAGAAAAGAAAGAAAAAAAATTTAGGAGACTGTGATTTAGAGAATAAATTTGTGTGTGTGTGTTTTAGGCAACGTAATAGCAGACACAGATGAAGATCAAGTGTTCCTGGTGACAAGGTGTCCTTGGAAATAAATATTTCATTTACTGGTAAATAGATGTGTTTCTCATTAGCCTACCATAACTAACTGCATGACTCCAACACAAATAGAAAACCCGAGTGATGTTCATTCTCTATCACTGTCCTAACAAAATAAAACAAACAAAAAAACAACAAACAAAACCCCCCAAAACAAACAAAAAAATACACACAACAACACACAACAACAACCTGTCCCTGTCAAGGTGCTACCTGAACATGTGCAATCTCAAGGTGTTAACATTTAAAAAGTTTCTGCTTCTATTCTGCTCACAGAGGTGCTCGAGGTACCAGTGTTAGAAGACAATAGGGAGTATGTGATGACAACTTGAAATCTCTATTTGCTTATTCAGAAGCAAAATATTTTCTTTGGAGTATCAGTGGAGGAAACAACTCCCTGCATAAGTAATACCTCCAAATAGCAATGCTTTCTGGGAATACTCGTACATTGTTATGGAGCAGACAAGTGATAAAGCTACATCCCTACAGGGACACCCTGAAAGTCAAACCAACCCACTTTTCAAACTTGTTAGTCAATCTCCAACAGAAGCCTCCTTAGTCCTTCAAACAGATCGCTATAGCTCAACCAAGTTAACAAAGAAAGGTGAATTCTCTGTGTACTGAAATACGAATGAGACAAAAATAACTCCCAGGGAACTTCAGAGATTTCTCTGCCTGTTATATAGTTCTCTGGTTTGGGTTAAGCACTCTAGAGAAAGGCTGGCATTCTCTCAAGACCTGAATGGGATTTTGACACAGAAGTCCTTTCTCTCAGAAGAATGACTAAAAAAATATCAGAACAAAACACCAAACCTACTTGTTAGTACAGGTAAAAGGAAGGCAATTCAGTATCAGTTTATTAGCACATCTACTTACAAAGAAAATACATGTATAAATGAACATGCCAGGTCACAGCCAAATGATTATATCTCTCTCACGCATTCCAGCAGCAAAGGAAGAGAGTCTTGATAGTCCAACAGCCAGAGAACTGTGACTCAATGCAGCGCTTCACTGGAGACCACTGGCTTCCTGTACACTCTCTAATGGAGATTAACATGGGCACACATCCCAAAATAACTCATCAAATCCTTTTCTACACTAGTTTTCAAGCACAAGTATTTCAACATACATTCACTACTAATGTAACAGGAGGAAATTACCAGGAGCAACTACCTACTGACATACATTTTCTACTAAATGTCCAAATAAAGTGACCAGGGCTTCCACAGTAAACATTAGACATGATTAAAGTCCTCTTCCCTTTGGTCCTCTCCTGTGGTCAGCAAACCCCACCTCTTTATTTTGTCAAAAAGAAGGTATTTCTTTTTCCTTTGTGCAATTCACACTTGAAATAAGCTTCACTTAAAGAGACTAGCACTGCTCAAGTAACAGTACAGCTGCAACCTCTTTGTCATGAAAGAACTGACCAGTGATTTTAAGCCACTGTACTGGGACATGGGGGTTCAGATATGTACCATCTTCTTGGAAGCTTGAAGTTCAATCAACAGAGCATACTCTAACATTTGGGAGACTTTGGGCACTAAATACCTTATAAATAGGTGCAGTATTTTAGAGCAACATAGACTTAAGTGGCTAGTGGCCAGATGCAAGGATGTAGAAGTTCCACTGGAACCCACATGAAATATGTTTTAGGGACCACAGAAAAATAAGTGACATGTTTAAAATAAATAGCACTGTGATACTGTGCCATTCAGATAAATCCTAAACATGCCTTTGCCAAATGAAGCATAACAGTCAGCTACTCAGGTCTGTTCCGAAGGAAATTTCATACACCTAACAGCAAGACTTGGGTGCTTTATTTTTAAGAGGCAGTAGAGATAACAGCTGCTAGATCACAGGCAGAACACAGCTCACCATATAGCCTCCAAATATAATTTTCCTGATGTCCTTGCTTGGTTCAGGTTTGGATCAGACTTCCAGAAATACCTTAACACTTGTATCAATCATACATCCATGTGAATGCCTTCAGCCTTCACAGAATCAGTCTGGTTGGAAAAGATATTTCTACCAATGATTAACACAACTCTACCAGTGCTTAAACCATGTCCCTAAGCATCACATCTCTACATCCTTTAAACCCCTCCAGGGATGGTGATTCAACCACCTCCCTGGGCAGCCTCCTGCATTTCAAAACCGAACTGCAAGATCCTTTAAGGGTGAGGAGTGGAAGCTGTTTATTCTTATCCTGTCATTTTTAAAGAGATTTTAGACATCCTACAAATCTTGTCTTGCTGCTATGCCTCATGCTCTGGTGGTCTAGATGACAGTTAATGTTTCAGTCCATTTAATGTAAACTGCATAAGCTGTTACACTTCTACAGGAGACCAGTCCTTGACACAAGAACACTGAGATAATAGTACATTCAAGGAATCTCAGGCTATCAATTACTGAGCAGCAAAGCTGAAACACTTAATTTGCTGCACATTAAAATCTCTCTGTTAGGAAATACATAGTTTGGCAGATGAGACCTGCGAAAAGTACGTTTATGGCTGACAGATACTAACCTCACAGAATCATCAACAACCCTTGTCACCCTTGGCACTATGAAAAAAAACCACACCAAAAACTAAACTAAGGAGTCAGGAATACTGCCACCCTTTCCAGGTCTGATCAGGTTCTAGTCTTGAGTTTTTCTCAGCCTACAAGTACATCTGCAACTGCTTTCAAGACAGGATTGCCTGACACCAGGTCTAAGACTTGACTGTGCAATCTGACTTTGAAAGAACCGAATTGACTTTGCTACTTGCAAGGTCATTCACTGGAGCTGATGTGTATGAGTATCCACTCATCTCTACAAAAGCCAGAAGGGTTGAAGAGAAAAAAACAATAAGAAATGCCATACTTCTCTACAACTACTGCATGAGCTTGCAAAGAAAGGAAGGTAAAGGAAAAGCCCTTTCTAACAAAACAGTGAAAACCAGCAGTACAGTTAGTCATAGCACAGTGAAAAGGTGACTGTACTCCTATCTGCCATCCCATCTTGCAACACAGCAGTGTGGGCAAAATTACTACACTTGGTTTTAGCAGTAAAGCGAGACTATCACAATACAAGTCACTGACAGCATATGCAGCCTTCTGTCTTTGTCTAAACTTAACAATTACATCAGATTAAAGTATTATTTTCTGCCTATATATAACAAATATTTTCAAGCACAGGCATCTTTCCTCACTATCTCTGTTGATCAGACGTAGCTCAGAAAATGTACTTAGCAGTAGTAGTTTCAGAGTTGGTGGCCACCCAAGTCACAACAAAAGGCACTTCCACCTTTCACCTCTCTTTTCTGACCACAATAAATGCCGAATCTAATTCAGTTTATCAAACATCTACAACACAGAAACTTCTGTCATCATCATACATGCTTAGGGAACTTTCGTAACCATTCTTGCTGAAACAAACCTATTCAAGTGGCTGAGACTTTGCCTAAGCAAAGTGAGAATGAATAATTCTGAATAGGGCCCTTATTGCATCAGGTAAAAAGAAATCAAAGGTCATCTCTTGGCAATAGAGCCTGAACTAATTTGTGTTCGAGAGCAGGTTATTATAGTGCACTGACCTTCACCTGACATCACTTCGTGCTTCAGGCAAGATATCCATGTGTCTACAAACTGAAAAATGGGGAATTAAAATGTGAATGAGAGACTTCCTGAACTTGCAGACAACAAGAATGGTCAATTACAAACAGCTGGCAAAGAAAGCTAAGCAACTCCTCCAACACTGTGGACTTCAGCTGCTGCTTTCAATAGTCTCTATGCCACAGGCAGAACACCCAAGATTAGCGGTGATCTTTAAAAAAACGTGACCAAGTTTTGTACGTTTGTTTTGTTTTTTTTTTTAATCAGTCTACTGATGTTGTGCATACTGCTTAAAGCCAGAAAAGTAGGGATTTACAGTGACTTGCAATACAGTGACTTGCAATCTTCTACTTGAGTACTCAATGTTGGAAATAGGTGAAGACTTGCTGAAAGGAATGCAGGTCAAACGTAATCACCGCTTGACACTGCTTCTGTATGGTCTGAGTAAACAGGAATTTTGAAAAGCCCAGAGTTTTGAAAAGCCCTTCTAACACAAGAGCAAAACAAAAAGCAGAAACAAACAAACCCTACCTTTGTGAACCCTCAATTGCCAGCAAGATACATTTGGAAACAGTTTCTCTCCCTCTTCCATTTCAAAGCAGTAGAAACAATCACAATTTAATCACAAGCAGCATGGTTCAAAAGAAGTTGGGTCACTTTCTGTCCAATTCTAACTGTATGAAAGCAGTAAAGGCATTTTAGTCCTTTCACACCGTTGGAATGCAAAGCTGCACATGGATTTTTCTTTCTTTAAAATAATAATAATAATTATTATTATTATTAAAATTTTAAACGTACCCATAAACCATCTCTTTGCATTCAGCCCTGGTGTGATGAATTTGACCCACAACAAATACAGGGAGAAGGGACAGCTTTATGACAACTGATTAAATACAGCAGCATTGTCAGTACCTAAGTAATAAATCTGAACCTGATCCTGCAAAATTGTAAACATTCCTATGAGAAGCAACAAAAGTACCCTAAATTCCAATGTGCATAAATCCCGTAACTGTGAAAGAAAAAAAATAATCTTTTTAATTTGCAATACGTATTGACAAGAACTAGCAATTTCTGAAGAAGGAATTTAGAAAAGTAGATTTTTAATGGTTGCTTATCACTACAAACAAAACAAAACAAAACACACACACAAAAAAAATAAAACCAGACATCCTGCCTTAACCCCTGTGTTTCACCACATGAACAGTATTTCCTGGGCTGTCAAAGTTGAACAATACTAACAGTTAATGGTTAACACACTATTCTTTTACATCCTTATTCTTATGGTGTTCTAGTTAAGTGCTTAAATTCCACATATAGGCTCTGAGGATCTGGGAGGAGGTTTGCCTGCTGTTCCACACTCACTTCCCCAGTGAATGTAGCTGCATGGAACTAAAGGAAAATGAGACAGTGTTTTCACTGCTGCCAGATTAAGTAATTGCATCCATTTCATATAATTTATCACTCTTTTGGGCAGCTTGTGTCATGGGATGTCATTTTGCTGTAATTATGCAGGGTGGGATTGGACAGGCTCTTGCTTCTTTTTGCCAATCTGATAAGCAGAATAATTTCTTTTTACTTTCGTAGAAACTACATGCTTTAGATAAAAATAACCAAACAAAAAATGCAAGTATAATATACAACCAACTAATAGCAGCCTGATGTTACCAAGCCTGACTACAGCAATCACCTTTACCATGGAAAAAAAAATCCAAGACATTTGAAAACTTTCCAAGTCAACATTTACTCTCAGATTATCATCAACAGTTTTGCTGAACTTGCCATTTAGAGATAGTTTTGTCCTTCCATGCACTTCTCTCCAACGAATCCAAATGGAGTATCAGGGGAACCCGTCTGATTCAGGATTACAGTGTTTAGTCATAGGTTATTCGAGTATCTAAGTGATGTTTTCCTCCTGGGGGAGTAGCATTCCATGCTCACACATATCCAAGTGCTGATCCAGCAAGGCCAGGCACAACAAATGTTTTTCACCAGGAAGCAGTTTTCCTTAAGAAGGGCTTTTAAAAGGAGTTTCTTTATTCATCCTCTTCCCAAAACAAGAGCAGAGAAAAGACATTCCAACTTGGGTATCATAACTCAGACGGCAGTGAGCAGGAAACCCCTTCTTGCACAGGATTAGACAGTGTCCTTAGACTCTCAACAAATATTTAACTCTGGGCAGCCTTCTCCTCCTGTTCTGTTATCTCACCAGGCCATGCAGTCACATGCCCCACCTCTCAGGGCAAGTAAGGTCCAAGGTGTCATGTCAGCCCTACTTCTACACTGACAAGAAACAAATTTGGAAAGATTCTGCTCATTAATGAACTGCCACTGGACCACAGCTTCTGTCACTCTGCTAAATGTGTCACCAACTAATCAGTAAAATTTATTTCCAGATCTCTGAAGCTAAGCCATTTCTTTCCAGAAATGAGATGAAGACGTTAAATACACGTGCTGAGAAAGCCTCCCTTCCTGCTCCTTTTATAAATACATACTTGTAAGGAAGTTACTTGTCAATTTGATTCTGTGTTCATAAAAATTAACAATTCTTACGTTGTAGGGCATTCCCTGTTTCTGGTAAAACAGATTTCCATTTTGATTTCTATTTCACAGACAGTTGTGCTGAAGTGATGATATGGAAAAATGTTTAAGCAAAAGGAGGCTTCACACTTCAGGCAAGGCTAAACTCCAAGACTGCAGTCATAACAACACTTGAAAATTTTTGTGTTTAACACCAACTGATTCATGCAGAAGAGGAGTATGAGCCAATGCCCCAGAACAGTTGAATTCATGTGTTCTGTCAAGTCAGTCTACCAGCTATACTGGTAATCAGAGAATAAGATTTTACCACAGCTCAGAGTGTTAGTCCCACTGGAGAAATAAAGAGCACTGCCTGCTTGTAAAACCAGAAGACATGCAGAAGCAGTTGCTCACATGTGAATGCAAGCATATCAATAGACAGGCTTAAAAGAAATAATTTTAAACCATACTGAAATGATGGTTTAAAATGCCAGTAAAATTTCATGGCTGAAACCAACGGCCATTCTTTCCAATGACAAGAGCACATCACATGGGAATGCCTTAATCCAAAATCACTGAAGTTACTGATAACCTTTTCCTTGACTTTACTGGCCCTTAGATCAGAGCTTTAAAGAAAAGTGATAGTGGCTCTTGCACTTACTGAGGAAAGAATCTACAGAACCAATGGGGAAAAAAAAGTAATTTTTAAAATGAATTTTTCCATATAAGGAGCAAGGAATCTTCCTGTGAAGGGAAATTCCAAAACCAGGACCAAAATAAATACTAAAGCAGGATGCCAAGTAGCAGCAGCACAAGACTGATGTGAAGCAGCCAACAGGCAAGTCCTAAAGATGTGATTTGAAGAAACATAGTAATACACCTATGAGGCACATGCTACATAATTTTTTTTTGTTTATATACAAAAGATATTTTTATTCCAGTGGGGTGTTTTGGTTTGGTTTTTAAAGCTTCAAGCACTTTGCATGCAAATTATCTTCAGGAAATTTAGCAGTTGGCCAGTATCCTGTAATTATCATACTTTGCTCAAAGATAAAGGAAATGGAGCAAGATGCTAATAAGACTTGATCATCAGCACACAGCAGGTCAGTGGTAGTGTTGAAAACAGAAGCCCACATTCCAGCAACTCACACTTGTATCACCTAACCAACAGATAAAGCTACTTTCTCTCACAAAGATCATATTGAGATCATATCAACACTGGAATATTTCTGCTGCTAGAACAGCTCCTGCCAAGAAGTCCCACACTAAACGCTTGGTACTGCCATTTTAAAAATATGTAACAGATGCCTGTAGATGGTGTTGATAAGTGATGATTGTTTAACTGCAACCGAAATGATGAACACTGACCCATCTCTGGGAATGTCATCACCCCAGAGGGAGAATTTACACAAATGCTATGGGTGACATGACACTCACAAGTCCCTGAGAGAAAAATGGGTGGGACAGAACATTCCAGGAAGAGATAAGAGTTGTTTTAAATTACAGAATTTGTATCTGTTATTGTCAACTAATTCAAAGAAAAAAACAACAAAAAAACACTGAAGCATGTGGTTTCAGCTATGCTCCCTTTATACAGAGTAAGATATGAGCCTAAATTCAATACCCATCAGACCACTGTTAATCAGGGGGGTTTTATTTATATCTGCTTGACATCTCCCTAATTAATCTTCTAAATTCATTACTAGGCCATGCATTCTCCCTAAAAATCTAATATATGTAAACAGAATTTTCTAGTATACTATCCTGAATGCAAGTTATTTAAATGCAAAACACACTATAATCCACTCTTAACCTACTACAGATTAACAATGCAATCATACCCATTGATCACATAGTTAAACCACATACATTCATAACTGATTCAGCTTTACAATTACCTGATTCATCCTTCAAACAGCACTTATATCAGGTTAAGCTGCTTTCTGAAAACAAAAGAATAACTGAACTGTGTATGTGCCTACTTAAGGGAAAAAATTTCAGAGAATACATTCTCCAGCCAGTACTATGACCACTGGAAGCCTTTCACAACCAAAAGCTACAAAATGCTTTGCCTATCTACAGTGGTAGAAGTAATACCATCAAGATCCCATCTATTTAAGAAGTTGGCCTTTTATAGTAAGTTTTCTCCTCCTACCTTTTTCCTACTTGCAAAAAAATGAAGCTTGTTATTATAACACAACTCTACAGGGGACACAGTTAAAACTGCTCATGCACAGTTGACTTTCAAGTTTCCCAATTTTTTAAGTGCTTAACCATCAAACTTTTACTTTCTCTAACAAAACAACTCAAAGCCCACGGAAGCCTCTACGCTGGCTGCACTTAACTGTTGCTGGTAAACCTGAGTTTTCAGGTAAAAAAAATCTAAAAGTATCACTACTAAGTGCCTGACCAGCCCTTCCTCACCTCCATTTTCAGTACAACTGGCACTGTGAATGGTCAGAATATCACACATCTGATGTCACATTACAGAGAATTAAGACTACCATGTGGAAAATCAGCTTTTCTGCTGTCACTGTCTGCACACAATCTAGGTCTTCAAGATGGTTCTGCTCATTTTTGTTTTGGTTTTGTTTATGCGGTTTTTTCTTCATTTTTGTTTAGTTTGTTTTCTGGCTTCCTTAAATGCATGTTTGCACAGTAATTCTAGTTTGTCTACAGCAAAATCAAATTTTTTATACCAAAATCATAAAACTCATCACTGCCTATCAGCTAATTAATTTTCTGTAATTAAATCTGCTGGAGCTCTGAGTGAACCTGTTTCATAAAGTGTGAAAAGACAGAAATCTTGCACCACACACCACCTCCAAGTGGTTCTAAGAGTTAGAGTCAGGGATCAGAGGCTGTTCCTTCAATTTCAGTGGCACTGATATAGTTTAGAGTTACCACCAGCATTACCTGAGATTAGTCCTGCTCCTAAATAAAACCTGACAAGTTATGCTCAGGGCACAGTTAGGACAAATAATCCATGTCTCCTACCTACAGTCTACATAATAAACCAAACCAGCTGACCTCTTATTTCAAACTTAGCTAAAAATGTTCATTGTACAGCACTTTTCTCCTTGAAAAGCAGTCTCTCATCCTAGTCTACTTCACTCCACTGTCCCATTAGATTCCCTGGGACAGTGGTAATGGAAAAGAAAGCATCAAGAATCACAGATGTCTGGTGAATTTCAGCAGTATCAAGCTTCATTTTAAACCTCTGATGATACTGAATGGGTGATCACATGAACCAGGAGATTACTACTGATTTTACACCAGAAAGAAGTCCAGGTTGGCAAGCTACAACCTGATAGATCAAGTTGGTAAGAGTGCATTGGAAATTCCACAAACAGCACTAAACTCAGACAAATTTGGGCTATTTTCAATTCCTGCTCTTGCCACAGAAGACAGGAGAAACACACAGAGCAGACTCACAGAATACTAAGAACCCATTAGGTGAATATTTCATCCATGTCATTTTACCCTTCTATTGACCTACTGACAACTAGTTACTTAGACAATGGCTTCCGATTAGAAAAATGATTCACCAACAGATGACCACCGAGTGAATTACAAATAGTTCTACTACTTCTGTTGGCTATTCATATCACTGACACACCTAGTTAAATTTCTCATCTCTGTCAGCAGACATCATCGTGCCACTATGTAACCAATGTTGCACCAAAACCTTGAACCTGACTCTTAGTTTTGCTGATCCTTTGACTCGAGACATACAAAGGAATGAAATAATATCAGGGGCAAAAAAGGTGATGACACTAGTAAGAGATATGGAGGGACTCTCATACAAGAAGCGTCTAAAAAGCTAATAATTCTTTACCTTGAAATAAGGGATGGCTGAGACAGACAGGTAAGGACAGAACACAGGCCTGAAAAGGAATGAAGACAGTGAGCAGAAAACAAGTATAACTCATTTTACAAATAGTGAACAGTATCAAGCAGCAGATTTACAAGAAGCGAAAGGAACTGCTTTTTCCACACAAGATAACAACCTATGGAACTCACTGCTGCTGTGCTTTCTAAACGGCTCATGCTTTTAGCACAAAATAACATAAAATTGGATTAATTAATGGCAAGTGGGTCAAGGACTCTTAAACACATCAGTGTGGACACTGACAATTGATAAAATGTAAAGCTAAGGCTGGAGATTCCCTTCTGTTACAGCCTATACCTCTGTAGCCCCACAACCGAACACAAACAGCACAAGTGTTGCTACAAATTAAACACAGGAGAGAGCATAACAAAGCCAGAAGCAGAAGAGCGTGAAGAGAAACACCAAACGCCAAACACAGTTCATGCTTTGCACACTGTGCTTGGATAGACCGAAAGATCTGGCCCAAAACAGGAACAACTGCGACACGCATTCTCCGCGAGGAAAGTTACTCGCGTCTTTCACTCTCTTACAAACTGCTGGATTCAGCTCAGGCTACGTGCGGCTACAGCTTCTGGTGGGACACCGAGGCAAAACGGAGCAGCTCCTTACACACCCTCTGGATGCAGCCCCTGGAAACGGAGCGTGTAAGGAAAGCAGCTTTGAAATGGCTACTTACACAGCCAAAAAAACAGGCAAAAAAACCACGAGGCGCGGGCAGATCGCAGAGCGGACCAGAAAGCTCCGTCACCGCCGGAGCGAGCGAAAAGGCTCTTCAGACCACGGCTTTGAAAGCAAACCCCAGCCAGAGCAGGGCAGCCTGGCAGCTCCGGCCACCCCCGAGCCCCGCACACCCCGGGGCGCTGCCCGCACACCCCGAGCCCCGCACACCTCGGGCCCTGCCCGCACACCCCGAGCCCCGCACACC
>NW_009952711.1:3944923-4005912 GCF_000747805.2 Chaetura pelagica | reverse complement strand
AGGCAGGAGAGGCCACCTGCTTCCCGCGGGAGCGCTCGGGGCCAGAAGCGGTGCGGGACAACAAAACAGCAAAACCGTTGTTCTTGTGCTGGAACTGACCCAACCGGGCGAACCCATTTGCTTTAATGCACAGCAAAGCAGGTGGTGTTTTCTTGGCAACATTTTGTGCCCAATTACACTTGAACCCAGCCAAACTAGCCGAGGAGGTTGTGTTGACTGCGCTATTCGTGGCATCGAAAAACCTGCTCTGCTCCCGAGCCTGTTTACAGGCTATGGGCAAAACATCCACTGCAGAAAACTTACTTCTTCCTCTATGTTCACCAGGCAATCACCACAGCACAGCACTCCCAAACAGTTCCAGATGCCTTGTGGGCACCACAGCGGATCTTGGTTGTAGAAAGACAGCTGTAAACAGCTGTATGTTGAAGATTTCCCACAGGCAAAGAAAGGCTGCGTGACGACACCAGGAGAAGGTAGCTGTGCTAGTCCCAAGAGATCGAGGTCTCATTTGTAGGAAGTAAATGGGCTTGGAAGCCTCAGATTTAATCTGGACAGAATTCCTCCAGTGCCTCCTGAGTTACTCTGTGCTTTGGTACTGGGTAAGCCTGTATCTGTGCTTCAGAAGCCAGACTGAAGCCACTTTGGCAATGGCAGGCAATCTAGCAGGAAGCAAATACTGCACTACTCTGGACATGATCTAATGAAGGACATAAATAAGTGACTAATTGCTAAACCAGGTAGCATGTGGGCAAGAATAGCTCTGGCAGATTACAGCACTTCTAACGTCTACTACAGAGCAGATGTTCTATTTCATCTGCTCCACCAATTATATGACTACTGTTGCTCCTGGGAGAAACAGCTGCAGCCAGATGCACCTGAGACAAGAGCTTCTTTTCAAGAGCAAAGACTAGAGCACTTGGGTATTAATATACTAATTAATGCATTAAGCCAACATTGTGGGACTGTTCTGCCTGAGACAGTTTCTAACTCCTGATACTGAGGAAAGACTACTTAACCTGTACCAGTCTGCCACCTAATTCCATCAGCCCTCAGGGGTGAAGGATTTTCTTCTACATTAAGGGAAGATGAACACCATCAGCCTCCACCCTGGAGGTCCCAAAGGACAGCTCAGCTGGGAGCTAATGGCATCAGAAGAGCTGGAGCCTCGGTACATTAAAGCAGAGACCACAAGGAGGTCTTTTGAAAAGCCAAGGAATGTACACTTAGGAAGTTTTTCCTTCCTGCCTCTTTTGTGGCCTTTAATTTTCTTAACCTCTCTCTTGTTTCTATTTAACTTTCAGAATGACTGCTCCCTTCCAAGGGCTAACACAGAATCCCATCTCTCATCCCTCCATCTCCTCCTCCCCTTCCTGATGAAGTGTTCAGAGCAGCTTGCATTTCCCAGCAGTGCCAAAGGAAGTCCTCATGCCGCTGAAAAGAGGAGCAGTTCTTCCCACACCTTATCTGTGCATCAGAGCAGCTGATGCTCAATTTGTTCTGAACAATTGTAGAGCTACTAGTCCCCCCTTCTCTGTATATTGCAATGTTATCTGAAGTCTTTCATGGTCTCATGTAACAAATGTGGCTAACTAAGAAAAAGAACAACCATGTACTCAGGCTATTGGCTGCTCTTTTCTAAGAGATGGGCATGAAAGGGATTGTGAAATGGCACCATTCATGTAAAATTAAATGCCTGAAAGAAAATATCATTCACTAGGTGATTAAATGTAATGGTTCTTACAATACTTCACAAAGGAAATGCCTGTTAGTAGTTTTCATTTGCCAGCAGAACATGCAGTAGAAAATAATTCATTTGAGGAAAGTATCAACTCATCAAACAAAGATCTGGGCTAGGACAGGAATCAACCTACTTGACCACTTGCTCAGCACATGGTGATCCAGCCACATCTTGTCTACTTGTGTGAGGGCAGGGATAGCCACCAATCAGCACCACTCACCCAGGAAGTTGCAAAGATTCTGCTTTGAGATAGGAGGGGTTTCTTGGTATTTTTAATTCCAAAGGTGAAAGACTTGCCTGCCCATGAACCAGTTCTTTGGCCAGCTGCCTCAGTGAAATAATAGGAATCTATTTCAGTTAGTTTCATTAAAATTCTTTGGGTTACAGCAGCCTGGGAACAAGACATTAGTGCTACTTTGAAAATTCAGACTAGATTAGAGCATAAAATGATAAGGCTGGCAAACAGATAAAAGGGTGGAAGAGGGGTTTGCCTTGCAGGACTGAACTGCTGCTCACTAGTCACAAAAAGTCATCTCACACTAACAGTGAGAATGAAAGTGTGTGAAAATCCCCACTGAAAAAAGGAAGGAGAGAATCTGAGAAAGAAGATCAGATTGTGGTAGAGTAGGAAGCTAGAGTTTCCCTCCCTTTAATTGTTTCAGGCACTTATTATTTGTTTCAATACTTCTCTGTGAGCCACTAATTGTCGCAGTGGGATCTTTCTGCTTCATTTCCTTCTCTTTGTGAGAGCAGGCGTCAACATTGCAAAGAGTTAGAAATCTGCTGCCTAGTATACAGAAGACAATGTCAGATTTGCAACATGTCCAGCACAGGTCAGTGGCACAGTTAAGCCTTGGAAAGCACCTTTTATACAAGCATTAAATTTCAAAATCTGGGGGGAGAACACTATTGCAAAACCCAAAAAACAAACAGAAGAAAAAATTAAAATGGAGGCATGAGTTAGCTTGCTGGCCTGGAAGGACAGTGTGGTTTTAAAACTTCTCCCTCCACCCCTAGATCTGCTGTTCCTCTCTAAGTAGTATTAGAAAGAGTACATGACACCAAAGGAAAGGAATAGTAGCTAGCTCAGTTGCAGCTTGGCTATCCTGAACAACAGTAGTGTTTTGTAGTTCACACCCAGAAACTGTGTTCAGAAAAGCCTCCATTTTATGTCCTCTATCTATGCCTTCCCCCAGTGCTAGGAGCTCAATAGTTCTCAGTATGTGGACATACTCACTACTTTTTTCCATTGCCTTTTCCTAATCACATCTTTGGTCCCTTACAGCTAGTATTACAAATTTTGTGTCAAATAACCTGTCTACACATGTTTCCTGCTTACGCTTTCCTTTTAAGACATCTTTACAGCAGGAAATCTGAAAGAAAGACAAGCAGAAACTTACATAGATTTAGGTGAAGAAAAAATATGCATTTAGGAAAACATTAGTGTCATTCCACTGAGAGGCCTTTTTAGTTTGTTTTTCTTATCTTTACTATCTAATAAGCAAGACTGTAGACCTACAGCACACAGAGCATGTGCTGGGTTACATTTATTTTCTTTTCTTGTTTCTCAGCTGTATAATTTAAACCTTCTTTCTTTTACTATATCTGTAACTACAACACATTCTAATATTTACAAATGGAGAGTGACTTGGCACAATACTGGGTCAGTCTGTCTGCCATCAGAGAGGCCTTCTCCAAAAGGGCCTGCCTGCTTCAAGAGCTGGGAGATCTGAACTGTTTGTTTAAAACCTAACAACTTCCTCCAAAAATAGCCACACACAGCTGTAGGTCTATTGAAAACTGTTGAATAACTGGATATGTAGATCAAAATATGAGAGCAGGGTTAGAAACCTTTTAGTGACCAACTAGATATCCCAAGGTAAGTGGGTGCCCAAGTTGTTTAGAAACAAGCAGCCAGGAAGCAAGCCCTTGTGCTGGGCTATTAGTGCTCCATAATGCCATGGAAAAGAGGAAAGAACACATCTCTTGGACCTTAGAGATAATCATGGACTTCAGCATCTCTCACAGGTTAGAAACTGCAGATGCCCAGCCATGAACAGTCTTTGCCTAGGACATCTTAATTTCCTCTGGATGCAAAGGGATAGTTGCAAAGACCTAAGCATAAGACTCAAAATGTCCTGTATTCTCGCCAAAAAGCAGCTATGAGACAAGGGACAGGAAATGCTGAGTAGAAGAGTAGTTATAAACACCCAGCTCACTCAAGATGATCCTAAATCAGGGATTTATTGGTGGGAAACAATAAATAGCAATGTTTGTAGTGCAAACATGTAGCGCTGCTGGCCACAACAGGCAGCATGTGCCTAGAAGCTTCCAGTAGAGAAGCTCTGCAGCAAAGATAACCACCTCCATTAAGTGCCACAAAGATGGTGGGGGGAGAATCCACACACCAGTTCTCCTTGCTCTGCAGCCCCTCACTCATCACAAATTCGTGCTTTTCTCCCCAGACTGCATCACTACACTTGAACCCTCAAAAAAGTGTAAGAATAACAGGATGATACTGAGGAAATTGTTCTTGAGCATGAGCTTTGACCCTTCCAGGCAGTGAATATGAGACATAGGGTCTGGACAAGTCCCTGGCACATTTGTTGCCTTTGTGAAGTTATTTGCTGATTCAGAGGTGTGAAACTAAAAAACACTGTGGAAGCAATGGCACTGCTTGTGGTACTGAAACAGCATGGATTCCTCCTGGGCTGTTATGACTTCATAAATATTGACTTTGGATAAATCTTCTGACAAAATTTTGCTGTTTCTTTTTTTTCTTTTTCCTCCCAAGTGGGTTTCCAGAGCTAATTTGCTTAAGGCAACATACATGACACAAGAATAAGCCCTTTCAATAGTGATGCAATTGCTTGGTCATTAAATGAAAAAAGGCTGGATTTTGATTGATAGTTGGAATTCATGCTGTTTGTTTGATTTTCTCTGGAATCTTTATCACCTCCGTGCCATACCTGCCAACACATGTCAGAGCACTATTGATTATAGGCTGAAATACAGTTTTAAAGCATTTTCTGATTTCTACACTTATCAGTTCCCCCTCTTCTCCCAGAAGCAATGCAATATTACACATCAAAGTTTTTTCTTAAATAAATTGTCCAAGCTACAACTAGACCCATACTGGGCTTCATTCTTCCCTCATCTGCAGCAATATGAAATTTAAAACAAGTTACTTCCGTTAAATGATTCCTATGTAGTATATCAGCATTAGGTCTAATATACTTTAGAAAGGTATTATTTCTCACTTTGCAACATGATTGTAATTGCCTTTGTGCACTACTATACTAGTTGGCAGTCACAACTGTGACCCAACCAACACCAGCACACGATTCTCCCAGTGGTATGCACAGGAAAGCCCTGATCTAGCCCAAAAGTGTCAGGAGGTTACAGTGAATACAAGTACACTGAGGAACTGACCATTTCTCTGCTTTGGAGCAAAAATCAGACACTTCTTCCCTTAGAACAGCACTTCAGTGTTAAACGTGCTCATCTGTTTTGCTGAATTGGGTTCAAATTTCTAGTCTTTTATTCTAAACAGAACAGGCTGAGAGAAGAACAGAGAGAAGAATGAGGGGAGACAATTGCTACACCTGAGAATACAGGAGATTAGATACGGCATAAGGCACTGAGCTATGCTCTCCCTTAGCAATAGCAAAGGTAGCTTGGGAGACAACCAGCAATATTTCCAGGAATGCAAGAGTAAAATATTAATATTTAATTTGCATTTATTTCTTGCCCTTCACCTCAGTGCCCATCACTGTATCTGTATCTCACACATCCCCCCAGATCAAACTCTCATATTCAGTTTAGAACAGAGGCTGTTTTCAAAGTTTTTCTCTTCAACATTACCCACTTTCCTGAAATGCTGATTCTTTGCTGAACTTTACATTATCTGAAAACCATTGCCACTGAGAAAAACTATAGTATCCATAATCAAGCACTTGCAGAACATCTAACCTGGAGAACAACATCCAGAGATGCAGCTTCTCTGCTATGACTGATCAGATACTTGAATGCAAGTCACTGGCAGGAAGACTCCTATCATAATTTCTTGTCATGCTGTCTGCTGGCAACTTGATGCTAAACAGTTTAACATTTGTATCAGCAACTCAATCAGATGTTAATTTGAAGCAGAGGAGAGTTGTTTACCAAAAAAAAAAATAGACAAAAAGCTTATGGATGATGTAAGTGCTGAACTATGGGCTTGCCTCTCCATACAGTGGACATGCCTAGATGTTTTTCCCGTGATTCATTAAAAACAGTTGGACCACAGGCAACCTGCATAGTGAATGCAGGCAAATCTGATATCAAAACACTGGTCTATCCTCAAAACATTTCCAATGTACAAGGAACAGCATGAAAGAAAACACTGTGGTTGCCCCCTCCCCTGTACCTCCTGAGCATTAATAGGTCTGTATCATCTTTTACTCTCGCTGGAGGGTGTGAGGGCTCAGGCTCTCCGTTCTACACTGAGAAGAACTGAACACTGTGTACTGGCTGAATTGGTAGATGATTAAAGAGAGAAAAAGACAGGAGAGTGGAAAATGGACATGTGTTCAATTTCCCTTTTTGGAAAGAACAGATTTTTGGGATGAAGCATGTGCACACAGCAGTTCAGAGAGTGCATACACAAGTTATTGATCAGGGCCAAGACTATTCAGCTGCTTTGTAACACACTTTCTACACTGTGAATAGTCATATTTGCAGCTGAATCCCTATGAGCATAACGTAAACTAGATTTTACCCTGTCCTTTGTAGATAGAGGAAATAACTTTGGGGTAAGAAACGAACACATGTTCCACATAACTCATGAACAACAACTCCCTCACCTAATAAGCCCACCCTAGGGCTTATTCTTGAGAAGTTTACCAGCAGAGTAACTAGAAGAAATCCTAACACACTTGAATATATTTTCTATGCTAGTGATTCAGTCCATAAATTTAGCAGTATATAATCTAACAACTACATGATGCACAATTTTTAGCTAATATTCAACAGTTTGAGTGTGATAAACCACGAGTTTATCATGAGTCACACATCTATTGTACAAAACACAGACACTTTCCTATAATTTCAGTTTGGGCTCTTAAGAGGCATGAAGCTCTAGTAAATTGTTAAAATCCTGCCCTTTTTTCCAATGTATTTATCCCTAGGTAGAGGTGTACAATAGGCTGTCAATACGGTTTTCTTCCTGCCTTCCTCCAAACACCTCACACAAACAGCAGCTATTTTATAACAGGAAGAATCTTTTCCCTGAGATGATCCAGCAGAGTTGAGCTACGCAAGAATCTCAGGTGGCACAGCCTGTCCAGCCTTACTTTGCTCCTTCCACTGGGCTGTGCAGAGCACCATTTTGCTCAAGGTTGCTCCCTGGCCATGTACAGCACAAGGCTGAGCTGCCATCATGAAGCCCGACCAAACCAGAGCTGGATCTCACAGAGACAAATGCTGATCCTCACTGATAATGCCTCCCAACAAGTGCTTGTTCAGGAGCTCATTAGCTGCCTGTTCTCTGCCTGCCCTCTAGACACACAATCCAGCCTCTCAAGAAAGCAGTTGTTTCTAAAACTTATCAAATTTATCTCCTACAGCAAAATACAAGGAAAAATAAAGGGAGTGGGGAGGAGACAGAAAATATTCTGTTTCATTTAAATAACATGAAGATAATTTAGTGAACTAGACCTCGGATGTTATCTTTTTTTGTCCATAATGTAAACTGAACTCAGATGCTCTACAGATTCCAAGCACTTAAAACAAGGGACAAACAGAGGCAAACACAAGGGGATGAGGAGGACCAGGGCTCTTGAAACACCTCAATATAGACATATTCTTAGGGCTATTAGGCACTACATATCCCGTAATAAAACACCCAAACTCTGCTGCACTGATCTACCTTCCCATAAAATCTAATCTATATACTAGCATCTGCTCAGCTGGACAATTATACCTCTAAGTGTATTAATATATATAAATATATATATACACACACAGAGCCTCAGATTAGATAGCTTCTCAATTCCATAAGAAAGTAAATGCAAGTACTGTTGTGCAAGGCATTTTTCTCATCTTGGAAGAACACCTTAAAGATATTTAGAGTGTTCCATACTCCTCACTATCTAAAATATCTTTAATTACCAGATTCCTTAAAGTAGGCATTGGTAATTCTTTCAGAAAACCATTTCCTTATGCATTTCAGCTGCACAGAGAAGAAAAGAAGTTCACATGTAGCAGATGTGTTTACAGGCACAAAAGAAGAAAAACATAACCTTGAAGTTATGTAGCAAATTTTCTATTTATAGTGTTTCTGGATGTTAATTTTACAGTTTGTGTAGTTTATGGCAGTTTTGTGGGGTTAATGACAACCTTTCTACAAAATCAGATAAACACGAGGAACAAGGGAGGGAAAGTGTCCATTTTATGTACTGTCTATTCATCTTGAATTAAGCCTGCCCCATGTGTATGATCAAACATCTGTGGAAAGCCTGCACTTGGATCAGAGCAATTATTTTTTTGCATTCCAGCTTTTGTAGCTGGTTATTTTATTGAATTCTGTATGTGTTTGTATGCATGCACACATATGTGGCTTCAGCATACTTTGCACAAATGAAAGAAAACAATTTACACAACATATTATTAATGTAAAAGCCAAAAAAAAAATTTAAAAAATCAGTCCTTACACTGTAAACAGACAGTGCTCTAGAAATTAGCTCATAGGAATTAAGTAGCCTTTAAGTCATATGTACTGATGTGAGATCATTACAATCAAATAAATGAATCAAGATTATATTTACATTTTACATATGTATAAGATCTTAAAATGCAGGAGATGATCCAAAATGGAATTAGATCAATGAAGAAATACCACGTGGGTTTCAGCCAGCTGGATCAGACACTGCAAGTAAAAGACAGCTTACAGTCAACTTCTCTGTTATCATTTTAGATAGAACTATGGGGCCATGATTGCTTAAGAGCTCATACTCCTCAGGCCTCTGAAGAGCACAATTTCCTGGTTGTGGTATGTCCACCTGACAAAATCATTTTTTAGTAACTAAACATGACTACTCCTCCTGATGGAATCTCACATTTTACTCTTCTCAGGTACAAACTTGCAATTACAGAATGGCACTGATAAGTTCTTAATAAAATGTCTTCAGTCACACCAACATCCTTGCCTTAGTACTTTGAGAGCTCTGAGATTAACTGACTGTTTCCTGACAGCTTCACCACTGAGTTAGGAGTCACACCGACAGAGAAGGCATATCTGCTTCTGGCTCAGAAAGAATAATCTGCCTAGTTCTCCATATATGAACCTTCAACAAAGAGATGGAAAGAGCTCCAATGAATTCTGCCTGTTCTGAACTCATTTGTCAAGCCTGAGATGCACCCATGGGTGGCAAGAGTTCCACATCTACATTCAAGGCACATCATCATGCTCTGGTAAACACAGAATAGAGTAAAACATCTTCCCTGGAACAGCACACGTGCATGTCAGCTGTTCAGTTTAAAAGGCAGGCAGTGTGTAAAAGAACACAAAAAAACTATGGTATCACAAAAGTAGCTCTTTCCATGACAGACTTTTAGATACTTTTATTCACTGTCACATCATCAAGAAGACATTTTGTTTAAATTTTACATATTATTTTTGATAAATCATTCTGTCATCAGATGCTGCAATTCCCTTGATCCAGTAAGACACTACCATGTTCTAAGATGACAAAACAACCAGCAAGAGAATCTGCCTCTGCTCATAGTCTCTGTTTCTAGAAAGCACCAGTTCTCCACTCTAGCATCTCAGATAATACACAGTATTTTTGATACTTATATAACTACCAAGTAGGTTCCCGCAAACCGAGCTTTTTAATGGGCTGTTAAAACTGCTCCAACTCACTTGGTTATTACTTCCCATATTATTACGTAACTTCTACTATTTTCTGTAGCAACCACAACCTTTTGGAACATTTTGCAGCTCAGAGACAACTGAACCAACTCCCTAAATTCCATAATGCACCCCCAAAGCATTTGTACATCTTGCCTACCTTACATCATGTTTTTTCCAGGGTTCAATGTTCATCTATAAATAACAGTCCCACTTATTTTTCCTCAACAGCTTTCCTTTTGAAACTTTAGCATTTTCTATTAAAATTATGGATGTAATTTCAGCTTTGAGAAAGCCAGAGAGAAACTTACATCACTATATGTATTATACACACTGTCTACACAGTGAGTCAGAGCCTAAGCACAGCTTGTCAACACAAGTACCTAGAGCCAAATCATAACCTCCACTTTAAGGTGTGGACTAGATGAAAGGAATAGAAGATGTATTACACTGTCAAGAAACCTGCCAGAGGTTGAGAGAGATCTTCAGTCTTAGCTAGCACTATGCTGTGCCCTCCCTATTCCCAGAGTACTGTGAATTTAGGGATTTCAGGTCCCAGTAGCTGGCTGGAGCAGAGAACTCTGGCCCTGCACAGCTGAGGCTTTTCACACATCCACAGAAATGCTCTGCAGAAGGAACTCTGAACCAACTGCAATGTTTGTTCTCCTACCTGCACAAACTCACAGTTCTCTGGTGTGTGCAATGAAGAACATGAAGCTGTTCAGCTAGCAAACTCTCTTTTGGATGGGACAATCCAGTGCATACTTTAAGAACTAGAGATTTTCCTGACAGATTATGAAATAATTAGTTGGACAGAGATCCAGCCCTAGGCCCACTCAGTAGGAAGGCAGCCTTTTTTTTAATCCCTAGGGGAAAGCTGATAGTTTTGAGAAGATGGTTTTTCCAAAGAAGTGAAAAAATTTGAAGATGTTTTTTTCCAAAGAAGTGGAACATTTTAAGTTTCCATTTTTTTTTCTATAGTTTTCCAGTTTTCTCATTTTTGTCTTATGATTTCCTAAAAAAAAAAAAAAAAAAAAAAAAAAAAAAAAGAGTTGGGGGGAAAGGATGTTTGAGAATGAAGAGAGAATGAGAAGTGCTCCTCTACCCCACTAGTGTTCATGTGTTTAATAACAACTCTTTCTTAATAGGAGAGAAAACATGTACGTGCAAAACCAACCTTCTTCTAGTCGCTAAAATAACCCAAATGTAACTCATAAGAGCATAAAGATTCAAAGCGTAAAGTACAATCCATCAAAGTAATGAAATGCAAATAATTACAGAGTTTTTGGAATTCAAAGATTACTGTTAGTACAAGGTAAACTCAAACTCCAAAAGAACTTCTTTAGTATCCAGCAGAAGAAAACTTATCACAAACTTTTGATAACCAAAAAAAATAATGAAGCCTTTTACACTTTGCTGACACCAGATGAAACTATTTGAGGAAAAAAAGAAAAAAAATAATCAAAATGAAACAAAACCTAAACACATTATTTAGAAACACAGTAGACTGATGCAGAAAATACTGTAATGTCATAAGGGATCAGAACTTCAAGCAATGAAAAAGGAATGGCAGTACAACGTCCAGAATTATAAAACTTAACAAAAAAGAATTAAACAGAATTTGTGACAAAGTTGTTTTTAAAATACATTGGGGGTTTTTTGGGGTTGTCTACCATAATGTACTTCGTGGTCTTTTTAGGAAGCTGAAAGCTTTCCAGATGCCAGCATTAACTGTCAACTCTTGTTGAAGTAGCCCCCATTTCTTACTCCTATGCTGCTTTATAATTTCTTTTACCATCTACTCACTTCAAAAGGGCAAATGCTAAAAAAATATAGATACGTAAGATACATACAAATGTATATACACACACAGAGACAGAGTATATTTCTAATCTTGCCACTGCAGCAACCCTTCTAGTTTCAGAAAAAGGAGCCTGGACATATTTTAATCACAAGAAGCTGATTAGATAAATCTGGCCTGATTCGTTGTTTATGTGATAAATAGCTGCAACAGTTTCACCTACCATGGCACATTGCCAGCTCTGGCCCACAAAGTAGATTTGAGCTCCAGCTCACTCACACCCCTTCCTCCAATAGTCACTCATTTAGGACTATAAACATGAAAACTTCTGAGGCTGTAACTTGTGCTGTATTAAAGCCTTGTTTGTTTCTTGTTTGTTTTGTTTTTAAACAAAAAAAAAAAAAAGAAACCCACTGCTGTTGTCAGTACATCCATTTCAGCAGGTTTGTTTCTAACTCCAACACATTGTTTTTGATGCCAGAGCACTGCTTTACCAGACCACAGTGCTCATTCACCCTTAAAGAAGGGTCACAGAAAAGTTTGGCAATCAAGGGAGAAAGAGCATCACTCACTCCCTCCTCATATTTGCCAGGCAACAGGAGATGTGGAGCTTGTTGTCAAGTCACACAGTTCTAATAAGGCTTTCAAAAACCAAATCCCTGCTCAGCACTGGCCAATTACGCATCTTGCCCATTTTTCCTGTACTCTGGCTTATCAAAGTTATGATGTGTGAAGATAAAGCTGATCAAAAATAGCATGGACTTTATGTTCAAGCCACAAATTATTTCTCAAGCTCTGTAATACAAAAATAATCCTAAATAGCAGCTGAAGATTATTATATGATAAATTCCATGCTAAAGTGTGACTTGAGAAATTTGATCTACATTTTGCAGTATCCCTGAAGAACAATATGCTATAGGAGCTTAAATCATTAAGCCAGTCTCTCAGTACCACTGTCAATTGTGCAGCATTATGCCCTAGTCAGACATGTAAGTCACTGACAGAAAACACTGATGGAGGTAGAGCATTCCTCTGCCCATCCAAATTGGTCCTATACTATGTACTATTAGTCCATTTTAGTTTTCAAGTCTCAAGCAACAGGAGCAATATTTTAATTTTTGCTGTAAGACTACCCTACATTTTAGGCTGACTCTTTTCCTTGTCTTCAACAGAAACTAAGTTCATTTCCAAATTCACCTCCTTCCTGGAATTTGTCTAGATGTCATTAATCTAAGCAGAGAACTTAGTCACAGCTGGAGTTACTAAGCATCAGCTATGGACAGCAAAGAGAACCCCCCAAAGCTTATGTGCAGACATTCTGGCACCTAAAGGCAGACTAAACTATTTCTATACTGTCCTTGAAATTTTATTGAATTTCTTTTATTTAATCAAAATAGCTATAATTTTCTTAATCTCTTTAAATTTATGACTCCTAGTCCCTGTAGTGTCTTCATTTGTGTCTATGTTCTTAAGTTGCCCAATAATTCTATTTCAAAGATAGGCTGAACAACAAAACCCACAGAAGCTATGAATCTTGTAATCACAGAATCACAGAAAATGCTAATGGCAGGGACTCCAGAGACTTCTTTTCTGCCCTAGAACAGGATCAGATAGACTTGCCAGTTGCCAGTTAGAGCTGTTGTTAAAAGCCCAGGTGACAGGGATTTTATAATCTCCCAAAGAAAGAATACTCTATCCTTAAGTAACCATTAGCCCAAACTAAGCAGAATGGATTTTATTGCAATTCAAGCCTGTTATTTCTTATCAAAACTTCAAAACACATTAGTCTTTCTTCTAGGTATCTGAAGGCATTATCTAAGGAGGGAATTTTTGTTCTCTCAGATAATGTAGCTATTTGAGAAAGCACCATCGCTCTTGGATGATGAAAGAAACACATGTAGACCTTCTGGGAGCTCCAAAATACGGGTTTATTTCACTCACTTGAGTAGTGACCAAGTACAAATGACATAACTGATCTTGACCGCACCAGAATTTCAGCAGTCACTCACTGGCCCTTTCCCTTCTATGCAACTGCAAAATTAGTAACTTCTAGTGTGTTCTTATTTTGAGTTACCCATGTACTGGTCCTTTGGCACAAGTCAGAAAAGCATATTTTATGATGGCACTACAGGGTCTCTGAAGAGGAGCTGAAACACCTTAGAGCTGCAACTGTATCTTTTTTTCATTTATCTCCTATGCTTCTTCATTCTGGCCAATGTAAGGAGCAGGACAGAGCAATCATGGGTATCACAGAACTTAGTGCTGGCCATTGGAGCACAAAAAACAGCTGTCTGGGGAGAGCATAGCTACATCACTGTGTCTGCACACTTTGCAGTTTAAACTTAACATATATGAGTGACCAGTGGCAACAAACACATACCCTTATCTTTGTCCACTAATTTTGATAATTAAACAGTTGTCCTGCTTTACTCCTTTACCTTCAGATTATTTTCTTCTACATGGCATTTTCTGATCAATATCTCTATCCTTGTTCACACTAGAAAAATTACTTATTGCTGGTTCAGAGTGTTGAAGACGATGCAGTTGCAAGCAAAGTGCAGAATGTGCCAGATTAATGCCAGTTCCCAAAATAGTTCTGAACAGACTTTGTCCTTGTGTATGCTGGCAGCAAACCCACATTCATCTGGGATTCTGCTGCAATACTGCTAACATTTAATATCAGCAAGAGATCATTTTCCTAGTATAGACATGTACTCTTTCTTGCCAGATATTAAACTTGTGTCATTCATTCAATGTTACTTTGCCATAGAACCCTTGGGAATAATTTCTACTTGAACTCATTTTGCCTCTCACTGTTTAAAGGTCTAAAAAGAGCCCAATGAAACAGAAGGAAACGGGTTTATGAATGGTCTAAATCTGTGTATTTCTGTTAATGGTGCCAATAAGGTCCATAGAAGACCATGGAGCATATTACAAATTCACATTTTTCCTTTCATTAATGTAATATGTTCTGGTCATCTTCATACTAACAAATAAAAAAAATAAACCTCTTTGAATCAGAAGTCAAAACCCCATAAGAATGCAGAACTTCTGAAAGCTTGGACTGGGACGCAAGAGCCAACCCATGTCCACAAGCAAAGGCTGCTGCTGTAAACTGCTTACTCACTTTCATAACCCAGCTTGATGGAGTTTTCTAGTTATTCTGCCCCTCTCATTTACAGGACATAAACTGTAGACTAGAAACAATTTAAGGCAAAGATCATCTTTACACAGGAAAGTGTTCAGTGTAAATCAGTTCTGACTATTTCTGTGTGTGTGATCACAATGACTATTAAATCACAACAAGGAAACAACCAGACTCTTCTCCTGCACTAAATTCAGCCAGTTATTAGGTGCACCAATACTACATATCAGCAAGCCATGGCCCAGTAGCTGCCAAAATAACTTTAAATGTTAGTTATACTTATTCTCATTCAAGTGCATCTTTCTGGTTTCAGGGAGCTAAATCTGAAAGTTAGGATCAGTATTTTCCTTTGAGTATTTTTTCCACTCCTTACTTATTTACAGTTATTTTTCAGCTGTCCTGGGTACAAATCAGAGATACAGAAAAGCCCTACAATTCCACTTGTTTTCTTTTTTTCTCTATAATAGAGACACTCCCACTTGTCATTCATCTGTATATCTATGACTGAACAGAGAGAACTGCACACAGATTCTTTATGTCCTATATAAGGACTCTGTCCCCAAGCAATCCAGTAAATATTTTAGGAAGACTTCTTTTGGCTACCTGGAGAAATTAGCAAAAGCACTGAAAGACACATACATTTGAATCACAAACAACAGGAATATCTGCATTAAAAGCCCTGCTTAAGAATAGTTTGGTGGCAAGAGAGAGACAGAAGATAAATAAATCCCACCTAAAAGGCCCTACAGCATCTTCAGCAAAAATCCAAAGGAGCCTCAGATCTTCACATAAAGACACACTGTAAATTGCAATGGATTAAATTGAAATTTCTCTGTAGTTCGAAAAAAAACCATCTAGCAAGTAACTAGTGACTAAGCAAAGATAAGAAATCTGTATGAAGTGTTGAAAACCTCAGGATTTTTAATCCAACCTTATACAGTTTTGATTCCAACAATTTCAGGAGTTGTCAATGGGCATCCACCAATTCATCTGTTGGGTTTATCCAGAAGGGGTAACTGCATATTACAAGATATTTACAAGATTATTTTCAGTACATCAATTCCCAAGGCACTCACTAAGCTCCACATAACAAAGAACTGCAGGTTTGTACCACATTAGTTTTGTTCGTTTGTTTTGCCCTCCTCCCTCCCCCCCAGCAGCTCCTGGATCAAGGACACACAGTATTTTATGGAGACTTTATATCCTACATGAGAAGATATCCAGAATGCACAACAGCATTCCTCACAATAGAGGGCATCTCTATGGTGTTAATCATTAGAAGGTATACTGATTCCTGTCCTTTTTCAAAGTTTCACTCTGCTAGTAAGAGGCCAAATGCAATTTTTCCTCAACTATGAAACCAGGCAGAAGATGCTTCTATCTCACTCAGCTGATGAAACTGTCAGGGAAAAAGTCCAGTTGCAGACACAGACTTCCCAAGAGAGAGACACTAACAACTGGACTGCAATTACCACACATCTTCAGATGTTACTGACCAATAAAGAATCACAAAACAGCTACACAACTGTATTTTCTGCATCAGTGTAAGTTTCTGCAGGCTTTCCAAAAATTAGAAGAAGAAATAGTGTAAGAGTGGCTTTTAAGAGCCCCGAGAAAGATCACCAAGACTCATAATGCCAGACCAGAACAAATGACAAGTGAGAACCACCATCCCTAAAAGCTGATAGCCTAGCCAAGCAAAAACAAGACAAACCACAGCCAGGATGTTCTTACTCATTTTAAGGCTAAGGCAACATGGCACAGAGACCGCCCAGCCTGCCTAGCTCCACGCGAAGTGGCCTTGGGTGCTCTAAATTAGCACCATAACTAAACACCATCCTTCTCATGAAGTTTTCACCAAACTAAACAGCAGAAAACAGTCTGTGATTTTTTTTCTATTTTGTTCCAGGACAACTTACTGTAGTCCAGGGCACAATACAACAGTACAGCAAAGCCCTTGCATTTCCTTGCTGCACTCTATCATTGAAACTGCAGCCCAAACACTGCAGCATTTAGCTGGTCTTCCACATACTCTGTATAATAACCTGAGAAAACAACAATCCCACTAACTGGCTCCCACTAACTTGTGCCTTTTAGGTCCTTCTCTAGACATCCATACATAAATGGAACTAGATCCAGCTGTGCTGGAAAAAAAAAAAAAGTCACATACTTGCATTGCAAGATGCTGCACCCTCCTTTATCCTACCATGAGAAAATAACTTTCAAGGGTAGCTGATGGTTGCTGCCTTGGTATCTTCCCATAAAGAAAAGATGTAAGATTGTGGAGATCAAAGTTGCTAAAAAGATATGCTGAAATGAAGTCAGCTGGCCCAACAGCTGCATTACCTGGGTAAAAGGGGCCAAGGGAAGGCAGAAAGTGCATGGCTGTCTTAGTCAAGAAATGCACTGCTTCAGAGTATGTTGGTTACACTGTTCACTGTCAGGACTAGGCAAGCCTCTTCTGACTGAATATTTGGAGCTATCTTTTCCCTTATTAATCTCTGAATTTCATCAAAACTCACACAAGCTCTTTGCTAGAGTCAAGGTATAAAGAAGCTGATGTCAAATTAATAGCCTGACCAAAAAAAAAAAAAAAAACACCCCACACTTTTTATTAATTATACTGGAGTTAGAAAACAAGCTTACCTTAAGTCATCATTTTCAACTTTTGCAACTTGGAAAGGGTGTTTTTCCCCCCTTGTAGTTTTATAGTGGAGGATTTCCAGGAGTGTTCACACCACAGTTCCTTGGAGTCTTAGATTTCCTCCAAGTTTCTGCCCTGGGATTAGACATTCTCAACTAAAGAAACTTCTAAGAAAACCCATACATTTTTGAGACTGGTGCTACAACTCTAAAAGCAAAACTGAAATCACCACTATAATCAAGGATCCTGTGACAAAAGCAATCATTAATTCCATATCTCTTCTACTAATAGGTTTAAATGACACTTTGAAAATAGCTACTGAACCAAGAGCCTTAATCTTAGGGTCACTGTACTGCAGTGTTGACAGATTTAGCACAATCAGGTGATCCAATGTGAAGACGGGGTTGTAGTTTGCACCTGAAACGAGTACATTGCTGTGTCTAAAGCTTCCATAAATTGTTTTTATTAAACAGGAAGTTAAGACTTGTCTGCCCCTCCCATATTTCAGTTCAGCAAAAACACTGACCGGCAGTTTTCAAGAAATCACTGCTTTGCACCAGCCTGAAACCTATGAATAATCCTAAATTATCAGTGGAAGGCTTGTGTGTAATAGCCAGGAAACCTGAAGCCTGTCAAGCTCGAAGCTCAATCTGGATGTTCTCTTTTCATAAAGCTTTCTTTCTTCAGCACACAGCACTGTGTGAAGCAAGCCTCCCCTGACAGATTAAATAAATAAATAAAAACAGCACATATTACAACACACACAGCTAGAACCCACATGGAGAACGAAAGAATGTCAAGTTAATTTCCTTACCAAAATTTGTCCCAGCTGCTTGGCTACTTTCAACTACAGTAATAATAAAAAGTAATGAACTTGAGTTAATGATGACTCATATATTTAAAAAAATCCATTAGTAATAGATAAGTACATGTTATTTCAGGAAAACACACACAGAAAGAATGTTTGTTTCAAGATAAAAAAATTTTGCTTGGAATTGCTTAATCACTTCTTTAGCATCACTTTAAGTCTTGAAAGGAATTGTTTGAGAGGACTGATAAGAGGAGCTATATGACAGGACAATACAACTGGGAATCTAATTGTGCTCCTATCAACAACACAGAATAACAGAACTCTCAGTTCATCTGGTTCAACATCTGCTCAAAGCAGAGCTGCCTTTGACAGTGTTACAGGTTACTTAGGGATCTGTGGCCAGCCAACAGAAAAACAACACCCCATATCTACCAGCAAAATGGCATTAATTCAAGTGAGTCCTGAGAATGAGCCTAGTTCAAGGAAGTTCTTTCCAGTGCTATCATATTTAAAGTACTACTTCCCCAGAATGGGAAAAGCATCATTATCTAGCTGATCTAGAGTAAAAGTATGAGGATTATTTTTTTTTTCAGATATTAATCTAAAATTGCTATCTTATTTCAAGTAAGTATTAACACATCCCTGGGAATTGTACCAGCAGCACCAAATATTGGTGTCTCTGTAAAAGCCCACCAAGTATAATTTTATTTGAGAAACAATGTGCTTTGATGAAGATTTGATAATTATTAATAAATATGCCAAGTGCAGTATAAAGGTTAGAACATGGGATATTGAGCCAAAATACTTGGCTCTCCTCCCATCCTGACCATGTAATTAGCATGTTGATCTCTAACAAGATATTAAAGTATTTAAAGAGTAATTGAGTGATTTTGGAATTGAAAGTCTAATTACGGTGACACTTCAGGTGTGGGACAATTGGCATTGCAGGAGAAGAAAGGACAGCTGATGTTGCCTCACAGTCAAGCCACAAATACCTCATGAACACAGCTTCTGGAATGCCTCATAACAATGCCTGCAACATTCAAGAACATTGGTGTGTTCATAGAAGTTTACTCTTGACTTACAGTTTCCACAGGTTCACTTCAGAGTTATTCCTTAAAAACTACTAGGAGACTGTCAAGAGTATTACAGATATATAAGTACAAATTCCACTATTATGCATGACTGGATTCAGCTTTCAAACTTTATGATACTCAAGATACAAGAAAGTAATTATTTACCTTCTTGTGTATCTCTTTCGGGGGAATCCCAGCATTAACTAATTCTTTTTGTCTCTCTCTATTTCTTCTCTAATGCTTGTTCAATCTTTATCTTGTCTCAAGCAACAATAGCAATAGTTGCAAAAGGACACTGGGTGTCATGAGCAACTGTCACTTTACTTGAAAATGACAATTACAATCTACAACTCAGTGCCAAGAAAAATGCTCTGTAAATCTGCAGCGGTTACCTCAACTATTGCTTGGCTCTGAGCAGAACGATGTTTTGTGGAAAAAAGATATTTTACCTCTAAGTTTTTTATTTCACATTAGTCCCCCAGAGAACTTATTTTCCATTTCTTTGGTTCTTACTGAGATCAATGCTCTGAGTCATATTTCATCCCCAAGTCTAGCATTTTGAGTATGCAAACCCTTCCAAGGAAGAGTTCCAAAAGCTTTCTGATGTTTTGGTCCTACGTGCTCAAAGGCTGCCTTCAGCCCAGCTCCCAGTGCTCTTGGACAGCTTCCTCCTGAAAAGAATCAAGATTTTCAGAGAACCTGCCATTGCCCAGGCAGCAGTCAGTGAAATCCCACAGACGTGCATGATCTTGAACAAAACATTCCAAGCGTTTGAAGAGAAAAAGCTAGCATGCTTTTTACTCAGTTTCTTACTCCCCCCCATCCTGTAAAAAATCTCAAGTTTTATAAGATAGCAGAACTTATGGAAAGACATGGAAAAGACATTACTATTATAGAATTAAACACACCACAGTGTCTGTCCATATGTATTTATCCTTTTAAAGAGAAAAGCTAAAATAATATTTTAAGAGTTAAGGGAAAACATTTCTAAGTTTTTTTTAAATCAAATACCATTTCTTAGAAGACTTCACTGTGCTCCACTTTTCTTTCACCTTTTCTTCCTTTTTTACTTAGTTAAAAAAAAACAAACAAAGAACAAAACACAAAGACAAAACCCCAAAGAAGCTTCCCTGATGCACACAGTAAGCAAACATAACATACTTTTTCTTCAAACTCTGGAAGGTTATTTGGACAAGGAAGTGAATCTTTAAGGTTACTGTGCAACTACTTTACCTCTTCCTGATCTCCAGGAACTACTACAACTTACGCATTTACTAGCATTTACTAGTTGTCCTAATACACACTAAATCAGTCTCATTTTTTTTAAGCCTCCTGCCAAGCTATATATAATAATTTAAAACTCCTTGAAACTTTGCTGGGACCTTTTCAGATCGAAGATCTGGACTGAACAATTTTGAAAAAGCTGAAAAATCAAGAAAAAACAACAACTAGAGAGACTCTGCTACACAAATCACCCTCCAGACAAAAGGTCCTGCCTTTTGCAATCAGTTGCTAGGCTCAGATACTGATAACTGACAACTGTGGTGTTTAGGTTTAAGTTTTCTGTCTCAATTTCTGTTCTCATTCATTGTTGCAGAGAAGTCATGGCTTCAAATTTGGTGATGGATTTTAAAAAGAGATTGGCAAATCACATTGAGGTAAAAATAGATGGTAAACAGAAGAATTTATACACCAGTCAAAGAAAGGACTGTAGAATGTAGTCTACAGAATGGTGGAAGTCTACATATTAAAGTCCTCATACTTGCAATGTCTTCAAAGTGGCACATACAGTCATTGTCCTATTGTGTGGTCTCATGTCCCACGGCAAAACTAGTTTTCCTTTTCCTTTCACCAGATGCTCTGGTATTCTCAGTTTGTTCCAGCATCCTAAAAGGCCTTTCAGATGTCTGTTTAATAACCCTGTCTTGGGTTATTAAACTCTGCAATTGCTTGGCCCCTGGTTCTAAACAAAACAAACTTTCCTCAAGCACTATCAGTGAATGTAAGGAAATGAACTGCACTCCAACACCACCCAAGAGGACAATGTTCTCTCTCTCATGCTTTCAAATGTTAAAGGAGCAGAAGGAATCTGTATCATCCCCTCTACCCAGAAGCAGAGAATGCATCCATGATCTCACTGAGGGCAAAGATTAGATTGCTACTACTATCATTAGCAGGGTCCTGACTCAACAACACATAAAAGCCAAGCTCAGCTATAAGCACTTACTGCAATATTAAGTATATGCTTGAAAAACGTTCTCGTTCATTCTTTGTTGAAATGCAACCCAAGTACAGACAGATACATAAAGTTAATATTTAAGCAACACTTCACTTGTACATGTTTTTGTGAAAGGTAGCAGTAACAAAAATGGTGCAAGGCTTATTATTTAAAATTGATTCTTACAGTCATGTAAAAAATGTATTCAAGGACAATTGTATAAACATTTAAAGAGCAAACGACTTAATGGAGTATATTTCTCATCAGAACTCTCTCTTTCACAATATGCTTAGAGCTGACAGGAATAGCGAAAATATCTAGAGTGAAATGCAAAGAAATAGGATTTATCTATTCAAAACAATTTATGCTACATCAATTAAATGCAATGGAAATAATTCTATCAATTGTATTTCTCCTTATAAATTATATAACATGGCTTACAGTGAAACAGTGGAAGGGTTGTTATTCTTAACTGTAGATAATCAATGGAAGAAAATCAAGCTCCTGCAGGTCTGCACTGAGAAAGTTATGTGGGTTATTTTTATACTTTTCAAAGAAAAAAGTAAACTAGGATGTTTATAACAGATCTGTATAAAATGCCAGACACAACCAGCCCTGGCTGGTTCATAGTATCACAGATAAAGTTCTAGTCTTTTTGCCTAATAAAAGGTTGGTGAAATCTGATGAACCATGAGGTGTCCTATCAAGCTCTTTAGTAGAAGATTAATTGCTCAGTATTAAGACCTACCACTTAGTAAGTCAGATTCAGGTTGCTCTAAAGTGTGTCACTTAGAAACACACAACTGTGCTTCCTGTTGTTAGTAACAACTTGGTAAAACTATTTGATACAGTGTATACAAAAGCACGCACACAAAAACAGGCATAACCATGCATGTGCATACACCCAACCTAATTATTAATCAACTCAGCTTCTGAAAAAGAAGGACAGAAGGGAGCATAAAGACAAGTTATTAGTCAACTTGTAAATTTATAGACTACTCCTTCTAGATTAAAAATGTTCTTTAACAAAAAAAATGTATAGACTTTATGGGCAAAGAAGAAAAGATGTTAACAGTTGAGTTTGTATTTGCTTTTTGTTTGTTTGTTAAATGCCTGGCCTAAGTTTCTACCATTATGAAATGTAATTTTTCACTTAAAAATTTGAGGGGTATGGACCATTTTATGGTTCCCATAACTGAGCAGTTCCTATTCTGACAAAGACAAGTCTGAATGTGGGACTGATCCAAAGGTGAACTCAGCCTGACTGCATTAATCTAATTCATAAAGCTGCTGCAAGTATGCAGGTAGTCCCCTCTTCACTGATATGGTGGAAACATATAAATGAGCAAATAAAAGCAGTTAGTGCAGTAGGTAAGACAGGCTAATCTCTTCCTTTCAGGTTTTTCAGCTTACTAGGCTTCTGATAAATCTTACATGCTGAGAAAGGTGGGTGGAGCAGCACAAAAATGTATGCACAAAATGAAACACTTAATAAAACAGAGAATGAGATTCAGGGCAGTAGGTTTATGCACTTTAACATATTTGCTTGTAAAAAAATTAAACACAAAAAGAATACACAAATATGAGGAGGTAAGTAGTTTGCACAGCTATGAAAATTAGCCCTAGATTATTCTATTAGTAGAAGCAGCTATAACATGGTAAGTAGTGTATACAGCATAGAACTTAAAAATAAGCAATTATATGAGATTCAGAATATAAGCATTTTTAGGATAATCTGGAATTAAATACTTGTTGGGCTTAATTTGTGAGCATCTTTAGAACATTTAGGATTCCTCACTCTAGCAATATATTACAAAACACTACAGAGGACTGTTAAAGAAACATTCTTCTGTTTTGCATTTTAACGCTTGTAACAAAATGATGCTTTTGCTCTGTATGGTGTTGGCTAAGATTTATGGAAGTACCTAACTGCCATCTCACAGTCAAAAATCTCTTGCTGACCTTCAAACACTGCTTTGGGGAAGCAGATTTACAGAGAAAGCATGTACCTGATGTGTGCATGAAGTACAGCATGGCTCCAACATGCCAAATGCCTTTTTTTCTTTTTATTTTTCTTCTTAGTGTTTTTTTTTGGAAGGAACAAAACCACAAGAAAGAACACTTACAGTGCAGAAAAACTGCATACTGCAAAAAAAACCAACCCTGAACAATTGCAGTGAATCATCCAGTGAGTCATTAGCTCAAAGAAGTTAAAAAATGCACTATAGCACTGGACCCAAACAAGGTGATGTGGATGCAATTTTTCCTTCATAAAGAAGTTTGTTTCACCTCCCACATCCACAGATTGGTACATACAGTCCTGTTTGATCAGGTTCAAAAAAGAACTGATTAAAGGAAAAAGACATCAGGGTAAAAAAAATAACAAAAAAACCCCACCAATCAACCAGTAAGTGTTCAGGACTTCAGGAAGAACTTTTGGAATTTCAGTCTTGGAAGTGTTTGAATGCTTTCCTCTGTAACAATAGTGAGAGTAGAAATGTGGATGAAGGGTGACAGGATTTTTACCTACTGGATAAACTACACCTCAGAGCTGTCAAAAAAAATCTATCAGCCCTGCTCCTTGGTTCCCACTCCACCAAAGCTTCATGTTTGACTTCTGCTTTCTAACTCCACCAACCAGAAGCAACTCCCAAATGCCACTAGCTCATGCCACCAAAATGAGATGTCCCCCATCAAATATCATGCACTCTGTGGCCTCTTGTCTTCTAATTCTTTTTAAGGAATGAAGTACTTAATACACATGATTAGACACCACTGCTGAATCTTTGAGCTAACACCCAACAGAGGGAAAGGCAGTATTTCACAGTTCCCATTGTTGTTACAAGCTCTCTGCAAACTTCTGTCTGCACCACCTACATCCAACTTCACATATTTGAGGTTTTCTTTGCTACCAAAACAGCTAAGACCTAACTTTCTTTAGAGAAAGAATATCAAAGCTGAGACTGAGGGGAACATAAAGGAAGTCTCAAAGATTTATTTATATGGTAACCTCCTGGCCCTTTTCAATTCCAGATATAGACAAAGCGAGTGAAACACAGACAGAAATGAGTTATCTGCAGCATTTGCTTAAGTTCTTGTGAAAGCAAGAAATATTTTTAGTACTTGCACGTCCACTAATAATAAAAGCAGGAGCACTAGCAGTGCTGTATTTTTATCATAAAGCGTCCAAGAAGGCGTGGATGTTGCTGCAGAGTCAGCCAAATTTCAGAAATGCAAAAACCAGCTGTATTCTCTAGTGATACAGTTGTAAGGACAAAGTGCTGTAGGATCAAAGACAACTGCAACATGCTTTAAATAACTGCATGTAATCCTAATTCCACTCTCTTTTGCATGCAGGTACAGTAGAGGAATAAGGACTAATGTTGCTACATGTTAGATATTGATTTTAGTTGCAGCTTGAAGCAGAGCTCAAAGCCAATGAAGTAGCTTTTAAATAACTTGGTGTTGGAAACTTCAACATATTGCAAAGACAACCCCACACCTCAGGATGAAAGTATACATCTCTTGCTAGCTTGGTTAAATAGGAACAAAGATTTTTGTCTCAGTATATTGGCCAGACCACACTGAAATTTGAGTAGACATTGATGGGAATATAAAGAAATCGACCAAAAAAATACTCACTTGAAGGAAGAAAGAAAGAAGAAGAAGAAAAAAAAAGCCAGAAAAATGCTTGAACCTGTTTGATCAATAGCCTAAAGCTCAAGTCCTGCCAGAGAAAATACTTAAAAAAAATATTTGGGAGAGGCATAATGGAGTAACAGCACCATTTTCTGTAAAGAGTCTGTTTAGGAGACATTTTAGGCCAGTTTGAAGATTGTCTGCATATTTCTCTCTGATTTTCCAAGCCACCAAATAATTTGGGAGACTTCTCAGATCAGACGCCTTTGACTCACAAATGTTCTGCAGGAGTGTCTTGCTTAAGGCCAGCAACACAAACATTTCAGAAAGAATTCTGAAATCATAGACCATCCTCTTAAATCCCATGTAGGAGGAAGACACAGACTGCTGGCAGGCTAGCAAATGATGTCACAGACAACATTATAAAGGTGAGTAGTCCTGTTCTCAGACACAAATATGAGCCAGCTCAAACTATAAACTTCTCCCCAGCAAAGAGCAATAGGTGGCTGGGCTGGTGGGCCCTTCCCTGCTTCGTGACTGCAAAGGGAACAGCGCAGTAAAATTACATGTGCATGACATTTGCCCATAGAATGTTTTCTGCTCACACGCGAATAGCGCCAAGGAAAAATGTCTGTTCATAGCCAGCTGCTGTAACCCACCCTTTTCCACCCAATTGCAGTGCTTTTCAAATTAGGACTGGAGGTACTTTATCTTTTGCTCCTGAAGAAATGATCTGCCACCTTCCCAGCAAAGTCAACAGATGGGAACAAGCTGCTGCCCCATCAGAACAATGCATCTAGCTTGAATTTCTCTTGAGTTCATCTGCTCTAACACAGAACAGAACTGTAAAAAACACTTTTCAAGGGATGTATTAACCCCTTAATACCAGTGAGCAAATAACTGCTCTCCCTAGAACACTTAAGATGATGGGTGTCACAGACTTGCAGGAAAGTTTAGTTAAGACACAGTGCTGCCTGGGCACATCTCTGATGAAGTACCAGGTGAGAGACTTCATGTAGTAAAGATTACCAACAATGCTGGTAAAGCATCTGTAAAGGGTCTACCCTTTCTAAATTGAGATAGGTATTCATATGATACAGCTATTTTTTGTCATTTTATTAAGTTATCAGTAGGAGTTCCTAGAGTAAATGAAGTAGTAGAAAATACTCAATAGTGAGCTAAATCACTGACCTGACACAAGACAGAGGCAACCTATTTAAACAGTCTGCAGAAAGCTGTCTTCTGGAATGAACTGGGAGAGCAACTAAAGTGAACAGCTAAAGAATGTAATAAGTTGAATGTTCATTCAGATTGGGGTGCACATATTTCTCACTGAATATTACAGAGACCTGACAAGCAGTAGAGACCTGAAACGATCAGTTGCAACCCTGGCTCCCAGATCACTCTTTCTTGTGTCTAGCCCTCTGTTTCAGCCAGCGGCAGCACCATGCTCCAGAGGCAGCTGGTTTGCCTGATGCTCATCTAGAAGGAGCTCTTCTGAAGAAATAGCAGAGTTCCTGACTTCACCTTACCCTTAGAGTCCCTCCTATCTCATAGCCAATGCTCCTCCACTTCTAAAACTCACTTTTTCTCTCCTGCTCAAACATAGTCTCTGAGAGGTGAAAATAGAAAAACCTAAATTACAGATTTTAAGCTGGTTTGCTCCTTATCTCTATTCCAGCCACAAAAATGACCAGAAGTGAATCCAAAATTCTAGGTGCAGCTGCAAGAATCCATGGCCTGTTCAAGCTCAGCCTCAGAAAGGAATAATATAATTTGCTACTAATGCAGACACACATTCCACAGATCTGAAAGTAGATGCAAGTTTTCCAAGAATCTCAGTAATTTAAAAAAATATATAACCAATAAGAAATTGTATTGGCCCACAATAAACATGCTGCACATGATTGCCTGGCTTAACTATGCACATGTAACTAGTATTCTTCATTTCTAGATCACCCTGGAGTTTACCCTAGCCAAAATCCTGATCCCAGCATCATGATTCCAGACAAAAATGTTATACCTTCAATCTCTTTCTCTCTGATATGAAGACTTGCATCATCACACAATGCTAAAATAAAGAAAAGCCAAACAGACTCTGACATCATGCTACTTTAGTCCAGAAGTTAAAAAAGATAAAGTTATACTCTCCAAGTTAATCTCTGGCACATTCTGTAAATTCCTCTGAAAAAGATATGCTTTATGAAAGTACTCTTCAGTACATCACAAAACTCTCTTGAATTGTTGAAAAAGTATTTTAAAGCTTTGTCTGAAAGAGATGAAAAATTCAACCAAAAATTATAAAATAAATTTTAATTGAGCTGCTAAAGACAATTTCCAGTAACCTACTTAAACTTTTACAAGATTTTTAGCTGTATGGTAATTGCCATAAAAAACATTAAAATACTTAAAGACAAAAATCCAAGAACTTGGCAATCTTGTTCTAGATTTCCAAATGCTTCTGATTAGGAATCACTGAATTGATTGCATTCTGAAACAAATGTGGACTAAAAACACATAACAAAAGGCTTGTCTAAATAAACAAATATTTTGGAGAGATGTTAAACATCTTGCACAGAAGGTCTCTCAAAAATATCTAGTTTCAGTCCATTTTATTTATCACAAATTCCACTCATTCTATAGGTGCAGGGAGCAAAAAAAAAAAAACAAAAAGGGGCATGATTTTTCCCCAGAACATAAGACAGACTACTTAAAAAAGAAAAAACCAGTAACCTACTTAAACTTTTACAAGATTTTTAGCTGTATGGTAATTGCCATAAAAAACATTAAAATACTTAAAGACAAAAATCCAAGAACTTGGCAATCTTGTTCTAGATTTCCAAATGCTTCTGATTAGGAATCACTGAATTGATTGCATTCTGAAACAAATGTGGACTAAAAACACATAACAAAAGGCTTGTCTAAATAAACAAATATTTTGGAGAGATGTTAAACATCTTGCACAGAAGGTCTCTCAAAAATATCTAGTTTCAGTCCATTTTATTTATCACAAATTCCACTCATTCTATAGGTGCAGGGAGCAAAAAAAAAAAACAACAAACAGGGGCATGATTTCTCCCTAGAACATAAGGCAGACTACTTAAACAAAAGTAAAAAATCCAGGCAATACTTGACCTGTGACTATTACAGGTGAAGGTGCAGTTAATGAAGTCTGTGTCAGCAGCAGCCAAGGAATGGAATCGCTCATCTGCCGATCGAAATGAGAGCAGTCATTTCTTGTAGTTTGTTTTTTTTTAAAGCACCAGGAAGAAAATCCCACTTAATCTAACACTACATGTGCTAGAACTATTTTGCTCCACACCGACAGCTATCCCTAGCATTCTTCCTCTGCACAGAACACAGCTATAGCACTTTATCTTTATCCAAATAACTAATACTAATTAAGGAACAGACTCTCTAGCTGTTCCCCACTGCAGAGATGGGCAAGACAAAAAAGTTGCCCCTGCCTGCCTTTTGTTGGACCAAGCACTGGAGCTACAAGATGTGCTGGCAATTTTTTCCTTAAATAACAACAAAATACAATGGAGCTTGGAAACAAAGGGTGGGGAAAGTGAGAGCTTTCTAAGGGGAGTAGAAATATAGAAGGATTTGGCTTCACACAACAGTTCTCACACCTCTAAAAATACACAAGGCTGCCTCACTCTCTATAGCTGCCCAAGACTTAACATACACTAAAGATGAGATATACAGCACCTGGCTACCTTAACACCTTTGTCAGTTCATTACCAGATATCTAATGCAACCAAGTGTTTTATTTCACTTTTGCTGCTGTTAAAATGTAGGCCATCAGGGGATGATCCTCTCCAAGGCACTGCTATGGTCTCCTTTGAACACTATTTTGGATGAATTTGACAAGTGTATTTTACAAGGTGTCTCTAGAATAAAAAATAAGAGGCAGCCAGCAGTGGGGCTGTACAGATGTCTTAAATTAAATATTATTTCATATGAGAATATTTAAAATTGACACTCATCTGTTATGGCTAAACACTTCAAATACACTCACAGATCACATACTGAGATATGTATTACTGAAATGCTAGGTTGTCCCTGCAATGCCACAAAGCTTGTTGAATTGAGGCATTAATGGAAGATGCAAAAATAAAAGACTAATCTTAGATGGGCAACCTGTGTTGACCAAATCTGGAATCTGCCCTGAGCACATGTACATCTATTACAATACTACCCTGACACAGCCTCTAGCTGCTCCCCAAGAGTGAGCCTACAGCTGGCATCAAAGACAAAAACTCAGTAAAAACAAAGAAAAAAGAGCAAATAATCAGTAAAACTTTCTCAGATCACCTAAAGTTCTCCTCCAAGCAGCAATGAGATCAAGATTTACGCAACTTAAAAAAGAGTAACAATAAAGCTTAAGCATTCTTAGCATCTGTGAAGTAATTTTTAAACCAATATAACTCACTTTCTTTAAAGATGTGGACCATTTATTTTTTTATTTAAATATAATTGAAAATACTGTGAATGGTACCCTGCAGAACATGTGAAGAATGTGTTCAACAACTTGAGTACCCACACTATCTGCAAATGACCTACTGTCTTCGTAGCTGCCCAGCTCATCAAAATCACTGTATGTGAGACAGCAGCTGCCTTGCAACCAGTCAGCTTCCTACCAGTGAGATGGCTCCAACTGAACAGAGATAAACTTATGTCAAAATAACAAATATAGCACGTTTATTTCTAGCTTATCACCAAACACATTTAACATATTTTGCAACACTCTTTACCATGCACATGTGTATACTATTGTAATGACCTGAATGAAGAATCAGTTATCTCCTATCTAACAATGTCTATCCTAATTCAGTCTCCCACTCCATCCATGTGACCATGTCCCTGTCCTACTTTGGCAATGTATGTATTCAAAAGAGCAAAGGAGAGACCTCAAGGCACATTTTCAAGTGTGACGAAAGCACCTACTGACCTGGATTTCACTTATGTCTAGCATGATTTGAGATATACATTTCTCATTTTGGAAACCTTGGACACTCAAATTTTACTGCAAATCCAAGCAGAGCTCATACTTGCTCATCATAAAGAGGGTTACATCCCTGGGTTCTGACCATCATGGAAGAAAACATTGGGTTTAATTGTATTAGAAGGAAGCAGACAACAGGTGGGAAGGACACAACTTGTCTGTACAAATTCAAACTTTTGAAGACGTCAACATCTGGACAACTGTCTAGAATACCCTTACAGGGCAGGGGGGAAAAAAAAAAGCAATTTCACTGCATTGGAAAAACAGACATCTAAAACAAGTCATATGTTTCATGCTCTGTTTTCCTCTAGACAGCACAGAATCTAGATGACTGGTTGAGACACAGATGTCATCACCATAGATACAAAAAATAAAATCAAATGTTTAGGGTAATTCTCACCTTGCATATAGGCCAGATGTGAAATCCCAGTCACTCAAATCACTGAAAATCTTGCAACAATTTCAATATCATCACTCTTTTAACTCAAAAAGGTTACCAAGTTTAGATTTTGCTTTTTTGTTTAGGCATCCTAATAAAGAGCACAAATCAATAAATCAAATAAATACGTTTTAGAATTTCCATCAGCACATCAGCTTGCATTTAAATCTCGCACTATTATATCTGCACAGGAGATGTATGATAACACTGAAATAATGCAGCATAAAGGGATCCACAACCAACCTTGTGGATCATGAGAACTTTTAGTAATCTAGAAATTCAATCCACAAAAAAAATTCATAAATTAAGAGTTTAGGCTCAGTTCTGCAGAATCTTTCATACAAAGTGTACTCTGCAATATATTACACTGGGGTGGAAAGGAATGGAGACCTACACCATTAATTTTTTAATCAGTAAAAACAAACCAAATTAATTGCTCAATGCTACACACAGAAAGGCTTTTTGTTATCTTGATGCTTGAAAGGTATCATTCTCACTGCTTTGAAAAGGTTAGTGCTGTTTATGTTACCCATGTCTAGTATTCCAGAAAGTATGAACTTGTTTACGATCTGCTCAGCATTCATGTGAAGTTCCAGATTTGTTAGGTATAAAAAGTATTGCCAATAGCAGCATTTAATCTCTGGGATACCCATATGAGTGAAACAGAAGTGAAAGCAACAGTTTGTCTGAAAGTGGGAAGCATCTCAGTTATGGATGTAAAAATATAGCACCTAGCATATTGCTATCAGTCAAGTATGTTTCTGCTTGCAATACATCCAATCCAGCTACAACTGAAAAAAAACACACCAAAAGCAAACAACTCAGAACTTCAGAAGAGTCAGTTTTTCCTCAATTAAGCCTTCCCAGTTCTTCATCAAGGCTTCCTGGCAATTGATACAAAAAACAGAAGCATCTGTCCACCCAATCCACAGACAAGTATGGCACATGAGATTCAATACACAGCTTGTAAAGAAATGCTGTTTTCAACACAGTAAACAGAGACAAGAGTTCCTACAGATGAGCTTATCTGTCTTCCTCTGGGAGCAGAAGCCTAGCAAAGCTAGACAACAAAATTAGGTACTTGGGTTATATAAACAGTCCCTTAGATTTCATCTCTTTTAGCTCATGACCAAGGAAAATCCAGCTCTGAGATGATGTGTGTAAGCAGATCCCAGTCAGCCTTTGGTGACATTGGTTAGAGAGTGTGTAACCTACACTCCCTTTTTCACATTGTACTCTGCAGAAAAATCAGTTTATCACAGCACAGAGCAAAGCAAGAGCTAGTCTTCTCTTTTCCCTCTCCTTGCTCTATATGTAACAAAACATCAAGTCCTGCAAATTCCCAAAAGAGGGATGCTGCCAACTTGAAGAAAAATAATTTCACTGAAACTAGACTTGAAGATGTAGCAGAGTTTGTGTGATGTGGGAACAGAAACATATTCAAGTAATCTGTTTTTCCAATCAAATAACTGTTATTGTGATTTTGAGAATATGCAGCACATTGACCTCCCAAACTAAATCACAGCGTTGCGGATGTTGCTAAATAAGATACAGCAAGTATTTGCCTCAGCTTCTTTAAATAAACTAGTTTTTTTTAAAAAAGTATTTCATTTTGATGTATCACTACAATAAAAAGTAGCAACTGAAAGCATCAGTGCTGGTCACCTTCACAGCCTACAGCTCTAATTAAGAAAAAAAATAATTTGTCCTGAATTTACAGAATGTGTACATAGCTTGTGGCCTCGCTACTGTTTGCACAATAACCTAACAATCTGTAGATGGCCAGCCTTTTAGTAGGTTAACCTTTTAAAAATTTTTTAATTCATTTGTAGTTTTGGAAAAAGGTATTTTACTTTGGTATCACTGAACTACACAGACCAGAAAGCAAAGTTTTCAGCTATTTCCAGGTTCAGATGTGACACTTGGTCGCAGGAAACTGAACAGTTTTACTTTACAATGCCCAGTTAAAACCTTTTCCTAGCACTGTTTTTTTCTCAAAACTGACAGGATTCAGCTTTTGGTTTGCATCAAGTGAATCACCTCTCTATTCCACTGCGGAGGCAGATCTGTGGCTCTACTACTTTTTCAGATCCTATATCAAAAGGAGTTTATGAAATACAGCTCATCTTCAACCTCCTTACTGAGGATCAAATTTCAGTTGCATAACCAACAGTGACTCTGCATGACATAATGGGGCCTTCATGCATGATATGGCTAAACTGAAAAAGAGATACTTCATTATCTGCCCATGTCTGCACATAGAGGAAATTTGTCTCAGAAAATGAGGACATTGTACAAATTAACAAAAAAAAAAATCAATGGAAAAAAGCTCTCAAAAAGGACTTGAAAGTCAAAATATCTTTTTAACCCTTAAGATGATTTCTAGCTAACACAGTATTTTTTAAATGATAGCTTCTGCCTTGTGCAGAAATCCAGGCTTCTTGAGGGGATCACAACAATCCATTTTGGATTAAATATCTATAAAATATTAACAATATAAACATGTTTGTTTATGCCACATTTGAAGGCTTTTGAAACACAAAAAACCCCTCGACTTTCAGCCTAAAAAGTTTGTGAAAAGGTTTCCAGCTTCAAAATCAATGGCTATTTTAACTCCTCAATTTATACCTGTAACCACAGAAAGTTTATATATGTAGTACTTGTACTGCTTCCACCACTGTCACATTTTTAGGTAGTCAGAAACTCCTTAATAAGCAACAACAGCAACATATCCTACAAATTTGTATGAACTGACCAATAGTTTTTGATAAACACATCAACAATCTATGGCATGCTAACAATATTAAGATCATCTGGCTGCTTAAGGTGTTATGTACTCTTAGGCCCTACATAATTTTAGTCTATCATTCACTTGTTTCCTAAAAAGACTTAGTAAAAACCTAAGATTTTTTTGCTCCTACTGGTTTACTCCTGTGAAAAAAAGCATGCAGCCCAACATTACTCTTCTTCATTCATAATAGCTGCTTAGCTACCCTCCCTTCAGCCATTTAGCAATCCTGTTACGAAACAGCTGCTGTGAGTGAAAAAGCCCAAACTGGCAGCACTCACAGACCCCTGGGAATACAGAGCATTTTAAGGAGATGTTTCTACAACTTGCAGTCAAAAGCCTCCAATTCATTAAATTTAGATTTTTCAAGACCAGAACTTAAAGCCTCCAATCAAGATCATGTTTCTAAAGCCCAAGTATCAGAATTTTTGGCTTTTCTCTGGCTTTTCCCATGGAGAACTTCCTGTTCCTCTAGACCAATCCATCCTTCTTAAAACTTTTTTTTTTTTTTAAAGTCTTTTATTACTGCTGAATCTGATTCAAAAGGGGCCCATCTGCTCCTGCTACATCATCAGGAGAGTTCTGCACTTTGACACAGCTGCTAAGGTTTCTGTCCCCATGTAGAAGCTGGAATTGTTCCACCTACCCCCTTTGTACAGAAATAATGTAGTTAAACTGATGGTTCCAAAAACCTTTTGTATGATTATGCCTATACTGACTACTGATAAAATGTAAACTTCCCTTTTCTCACATTTGTTCCCTTAATAAAAAGCACCATAAAACCTGACAATGCCATTTTCCAATGTAGAGAAAAAATAAATTCTATCAAATACACTAATCTTACTATAAATTTCATGAATCAACTCAGAAAGCCTGGAGGGGTGATTGTTTCTATTAAATTCAATCAACTGCTGGAACGGTTCCTTCAGCACTTTTAACATTTCCTTAGAATTTAAGGAACTTAATCTCCATTAAATTCTGTGAAGACTGCAAAGCAACTACCTGCAAGTATGCTTTAAAAGATCACATAAAACATACAAAGTGAAACTTAGGTCTAACACTATACATGTCATTGTTAACCTGTAACATGCTCTGAAAATGGATTTTGACAAGTTAAGATGGACCAGCTTGACCTGAATGCAAACGGATGGTATATTCCAAAATACCAACAACCCCTTGACTCCTGCTACTCATTCAAGGCTATTTTCAGAGCACAGAAACTTCCAAAGTGGGGCTGTGAGCAACCTGGTCTAGCAGGAGGTGTCCCTGTCCATGCAGGAGGCTTGGAACTAGGTGAGCTTTAAGGTCCCTTCCAAACCAAACCATTCCATGACTCACATGATTCACACCTCTGCTTTGCCAGGGTCTTGTCCCCCTGAAGTTGAACAACAACCTAGTTTTGAGCCCCAGAAACCCTTGCAGAAGGTTTTCTGCAGTTAGGAACATTTCTATAAATGAGCTTAAGTAAAATAAGTTTGAATTCAGTAAAACACACAAAGGTTCTGCGTTAGTTAAGATACATTGGAACTATAAAATTAATTTTATATGGCACAACTTTCTACCTGCACATGAACACTAGCCATGGGCATCAGCCGGACCTGCTAGCAGCTCCTAAATCCTTAATTTCTGAGCAGAACTGGCAAGATATTTACAACTGAAGTTGCTGTACTATGGAATGAGGTTTTTCTACCCCTTCACAGCTGATTTTGGGAGTATGTTGTGCCTCATGTCTTCATGCAGTATTTAGAAGAAATCTTTTCTTTGCACACAGTACTTCTTTACTGTATCTGTGAAGGGCAAGAGTAAAGAATTTATTTTTATTGACAACAAACATGAAATTTTCACGCAGTCACAAATTACAACTGAATAGTAGTCAGTTTCCTTCCCAAATATAACGCATGCATTTTAGCTCATTTTGACCTTGCCAAACCTCTAAATTTAATGATTATGCCATAAAGAAACAAATTTAACGTATTTTAAGAGCACAAAAATAAAGCTCAAGTGAGTACACCTTGAATTTGTATTTTGCCTATAATAATTCATACAAAATAATACAAATGAAATTAATGAAAAACATGTGAAATCAAGTTTAAGCAATTTGTTCAGTTGAGAATTAGGCTCATTATATGTTGATATACTGGGCACTGTAATGACATTGATATGAAAACTTGTTATATAATCTCAGAAATTAAACAATAATAAGTCTTCATCGAGTTCAGGGTGTAAAAATAATTTATTAGCTTTTGCTCATTAAAAAATTGGCTACTATTCTTGATTTTTTTTTAAAACAGCAGCAAATAGTCAAAAAGGTGACAACTGAAAAGTGTTCAATAAAAAGTAAGGCAAGCAGAGTGTAAATCTGTCCTTTAAAAAAATCAGTGCGCAGCACTACAGAGGCAAGGGTAGCAGAAAAAAATAATTAAGAATTTAGTAAAACATGACAATCATCCGATTACTCCTATTCTGTCTCATCAGTTTACCAAGGAAGCATCATTAAAGCAGTATGCAAGTAACCTTTTTTTTTCCAAAACCATCAAGAGTTAATGAAGATTTCAAAGCATCCCTTTGGGGGGGTGTGTGAAGCATGCCATAGGGATAGTAATTTTATATTCTATTGTTTTCAGTTTGCAAAACATCATAAAATACTGAAACCAAAAGCCTGCAAGACAACAAGCCTTGGGTCTACTGTTTTTGATCAGTGATCCGCTGCAAGCAGAGTTTCATGTAGGAATTTTTATTGCGTATTTCTATCACTGCATCTCTGACAAGCTCAATGAACATTTGAGGCCAGAGCTTCTGCAACGACTCATTTTTCATATTGATGTCAGCTGCTTCTTTCACTAAGTTCTCAACGTACGTCTGGCAAAATGTTTTTCTTTCCTTCATTTCCTGCATGGGAGAACCATTACACATTGTGTTAGACAAAGGAAGAAAATGCTAAACAAGACCAAACCCAAAAAACAACCACAAATATGTACTGAATCAAAGTACAATTAGCAGGCAAAGAGACCACTGCATGCTTTTTCCTGGTGGTTTTAAGATGCATGGCTCAGGGTCTAAGTCAAGCTTTTTCTGTGTGGCCAAAGATTCTTACTATACTCCTAATATTCATATTATGTTTAGTAATGTATCTGAAATCCATGTTCAAGCAGTCATGTAACTATTCTAACAGCATTATGATTTTTTTTTTTCCTTCTGGTAGAGCAGTGGAAATTTACGGAAATTAAGCACCATACTATTTTCCTTCCTTCTTTCACTTCCCTTTCCAGCTTTTCATGGCTACAGCACAAGAGTTAGAAACTATGTGTGAATCTATATGCCTTAACAAGAACTAAGCATATTCTCACAGGAAAAATACATCTGCATGCATCCTTTCCACTGGTTCCCTGATGGACTCCAAGTGCATGGTTCCCAACATGTACTACATTAGCTACTGAAGCAACCCCAATCTCTAAAAAAAATAACAGAAAAAGTATTGCACTTTATGCAGCTACTAGCTCTGCATTTCAGTCACTCAAATTGTATTAATCCCTCTTTCTATAGAGTTTCTATGAAATACCATAATAAGCTTTGAACAATAGGTTAGACTGGTGCTAAATAGCTAACTAGGCTGATTTATGGCACTGTTAAAACGTTAGGTCATGCTTCAGAACATTAAAACAAAAGTTTTCTTAAATAAGTGATAAAGCAGAGAAAATACTTCCCAGTTGTTCCATCAACTTATTCAATCATATTTATTTTGTTAGTTTACTGCTGATGGGGAACTGGAATCAGTTTTGCCTATCTTACTCCTTTCTTGTGACATCCTGTAATATCTCTGCTGCCACATACAACATCATGCTGTAACAAAGGACAAGGTATGAAATGCTGCACGGGGGAAATAAATGCATATATTTAATGGACTGTAAAAATACCAAGCTTATTTTACTATATTTCTTGTTCCATGGTAAAGGACAAGAGGAATGCCCCACTGAATCAATGCCAATCACAGTTTTAAGAGCTATTATCACAGCTTTTGAAACAAAAATTTTTCTTTATTGAATCTCTCCATACATGCAGTCACTGTTTCTTCTGCTATGGATCTGAGATAACGAAACCACAACGCAGTAACTGCACTCAGTGTTTAATGAACTTGAATGTAATTTCTTGCACTGGAGGATTTACGTATTTTCCACATAATTAATAAGGGGAGAGCATATATGGGAGGACAAACTGGGGAAGCCAGAACTCATGATGAAAGTATTTTGCAGTAACATACTTACCTCAAGCTTTTCCAGATATAATTCCTTTGTTGTATAATTCAGCGCTGCTCGAGTTGTGCTTTCCCCTCCATTTCTTCTGTAATCACTACCTTCCTCACTCACAATTCCAGATTTCTTTGCCTTTCCCTCCAGCAGATAATGGAATTGCTTCCTCCTGTGAAATTTTAATAAACAGATTTACAGTTTAAACTATTGGAAACTTTTTATTGCAGAGCAGATGTTTCTAGTGATTTTTTTTATTCTCTCCCTTTGAACATGTACTTTGAGCTTTCAAGGTTATTGCATCTTCCAGTTACTCAAAATACGTATTACTCTAGATATTCCTCCTTTAATTTGCTTCTATACAATTCACTTTTTCACCTATATCATAGATCATCCCCTAAGGAAGATGTCTTGCAGCTTAAACTGCTATCAAGTATGTATCTATAGAAGATTAAAAACAGGTTTTTTTTAAGCACCCTTTTTTTCTTGCAGCACCAACTCTTAAATCTGTTCACTAATACCCACTAAAAAGTTAAGTGTTCATTGTAAAAGTCCATAGATCTTCACCAATACCAGTACAACTGGAAAAATAAACAAGCAGTACATTTGTGGGCACCTGCTTTTTAATCTTACTCTGCAAACTTCATACAGCTTCTGTGAAAACCTCTGGCTACACGAATCAGAAGATGCTAATATTTCTGCAATAAGCAGAGAATATAACTTCTGTTAGATGTTACTTGTGACATTCTTATCCTTTTACCCAGAAAGAATTTATCACAACATGAATGAAACACTATGTCCTGGACAAATCCCAGCTCCATTCCCTGTATTACCTAGATTCTCCAAATAACGAAAGCACACGATAAGGTGGCAGCTCAGAAGATGCTACATATGCCAGAATGCCAAAGAGTCTTTCTGCTACTACAAGATCATTTTCAGTGACCTGTGAGGGAAGGGGGAGAAAAGAGAAAACAATTAAGGCTCAAAATTGGCACATTTATATTATATATGTACATTGAGAATTAACTGAACTTTGTTATACACAACACTGTGTATGGATCTGTTACAAGCAGATCTTCAAAACGTAGACTTACTTTTATTGGCTCTTTAAATGTACTCTAAAAGAACCCAAACAAGGTACTTGTCCTTATGTCCTGTAATTCTAGAACCTTTAATGTAGACACAGCTGCCACCCTGTGCTTCATGACAGCCTTAATGGAATTTTATAATAATTCCTTATATTAACTATCTGAAGGGCCAGACATACTAATTCTGCTCTATACTGCATGCACTTACAGAAGGTCTTCTGGAAAACTCCTGATCAAATTATGTTGGAGAAATGAAAAGGTTCTAGGTACTCACATGTGAAAAGGATAATTTACAGTCTCTCTTACTTTGACAGCATCATAGAGAATGCTTTATAGAGAGACCTTAGAGAAGGTCTTAAGAGAAGAAGAAACAGAAGAAAAAGGTTGCTCTCTGCATTTTTCAGCACCACCCTCCCCCCCAAAAAAGTGTTCATCCATTATACTTCTCTAAATATCATACAAAATATTGCGTTAACATTTAGTTACAGATGTCTCTTTAAACTGATTTTCAACAGTTAAAAAATTTTCAGTATTAAATTTACACATTTCAATTTTGTATAAAGAAGGTGGAAGGGGTTTATTTTTTGGTGGTTATTGTTACTGTTTTTCGTTTGTCTGGACTTGTAATCTTTAGAGACCATGGCCTGCATTTCTCCTGCCCTGATGACCAGACCATGAACTGACTTCAGCTGCCAAGAGTTTGCTGGCAGAGTTTCTAGGCTCCTAGCTTTCCAGTAAGTGCAGAGAAATCTTTATGAATATCTAAATCTGACCTGGGTAACACAGGGCAATGAAATACACTCAGTGACTTCTTAATCTTCTGGATCAAATTTAATTGTCGTTTATCTTATATTTTTAAACTGCAAAACATTATTAAACAAACTTTAATAGTCACAATATTTACTAAGTATTTCCAGACAATATTTGTGTTCTGTATCATTCAAATGTGTTAATAAAATAAAATTTTTATCCAAATTAACATAATTTTATTATATTCTTATTTAATGTTTATAGACTATACAATTTACCCTTGCCTAAAGTATACTGCAACAGCAGAATGCAGGAAGAAACTCACTAGAGTAAACATAGGTTAGAAAATCATAAATGTAAAGTTAATTCCATTTTTAATGCGTTTAGATTTGCTCATTTTCACTTAAATTAGTCTTGGTAGCCTAAGATAGATTAGCCTTGGTAACCTTGCTAAACACTGCTACCAGAAGTGAGGTCTCAAACAAAGAGTAGAAAAGGCAACTAGAGAAACAAAGACTACTGTGAGCAGAAATATCTGCTGGATAAATAAGTTATTTAAATTTCTTTACTTAAAAGATGCTTAAGGACCAGGTCAGAGACAGCAGCACTAAATACACTCTCTAGTTCACAGAAACTAATGTTCTCTCTCTTACTCCCATTAATTGGTTGCTCCATTAATCACAAAAAAGACTATAATGGTAATACCAGAAAAATGCAAGTCTGTTATGCCTCCTTCTTGCCAAGCAGAGAAAACAGGCACCAGTTCAGTACACGTGATGTAAATAAAGAATTATGTAAAGTTTAGTAACTTCAAATCTTGACATCTCTTAATTAAGCTGTTATTACTAACACTGGGAAAAACGTCAAACAGTGCATCTCAATGAAGAGAATTGGCTTCTTCACAGTAAATATAATGATTTGACAAGGGAACAAAATAATTGTTAAGGAGAGAATAACATTCAGCATCTAGTCTGGATCATCCCTGGAATGGAAGGACAGGATGGGAAGAAAGAAAGTTTCCTTTTACAATTTTAAAAGTGCTGGAGTTATGCAATTTAGTTAATTCAATTAGTATATATTGCTTTTACTTCCTGATTATATGTACTTCAGAGCCAGCAACACAATAGTCTTCACCAACGCTGCACAGAAATGATAATCAGAACAGCAGCATATGCACATTTCCTTTTCTGTCATCTGAAACTATTCTTTAGGGCTGACTTAATGTTCAAGAGCACACTTCAGGGGGTTGTATCCTTCACACTGAAACTGGATTTTCTATTACTGATTTTAAAATAAAAGGTAATATATTATCTGCAAAGCTGAATACCATGATTTCTGCTGTAGAGTAATGAAAAACAGTGATCTGAGCTCTATCTCTTATGCTTAGCTATGATACTCCTCAAATTACTAATGACACCAGGAGAAAAATTCTGTGTGCACATCTTCATATAGTATGGTCTGGCTGAAAAAGCTTAAGGACAAACATGTTCTTCAGGCATATGTATTTAAGATTTGATAAGTGTCCTACATAAAAAGCATGCTACGCCACATGTAAATCCATTTACTAAGTTCATCACCAAACACTATAAAATCAAAGATTGAATCTGCTGACCTCGAGATCATAACAAAAAAGTCTACTTAAAGAATTGTGTTATATTCTTTTTTTCCTTTCTTTCTTCATGAAGACCAAACTGGTAAGATTTAGATTAAAACAAAATAGAAGATAAATCATAGCTGTTCATTTTGAAAATATGATGCAGTAAAAAAATAAACTTTAAGCCCATGTTCAGCTTGATTTTTTTTAAAAAGACAAGTCACTTTGATGGACATTTTTTGTAAAGTACTAATTCAAGACAATTTTAAAGTTCTCATGGGATCATTGACTATAACTTTTCTTTTTTTTCTTTTCATGATCCTGAGCTTCCATATGTCTTCATTCTTCATCTTTTTCTTCCTCCTTTCTCTGACAGTTAAGTCAGGTAAGCTCTTTAACCCTCTCCTGCTCTTCTGTGAAACTGCTGCATGTTTTACCAAACTAAAACCAAGTAAACCACAACATTCATCCTATGGTTTTATCAAATAACAATTAACACAAAACATATGTTGATGATAACCAAATTAAAATACCAGATCTAATGCTAACACTATGCATTATTTTTGCTCTTATTAACTTCCATAACACGTCTTAAACTTATTTGGTATTTACAATCTAATGCATATTCAAATATTGTGATAGATAATAAATATTCTTACTTGCTTTATGATCAAAGCCCAAGTATTAAAAAAAACCCAACATTTTCTAAAACAACCATTTTAAATGCATGAATACATTTACTTTCCATTGAGGTAATGGGGAATAAATAGTACAAAGAATAGCAATATTAGTGTCCTAACTTTCTACTTATTTAAACATAAAACATACACTCAGCAAACAAACACACACTAACGATTTTGTACATAGGAAGCAGAAGAAAAAAATCCGTTTGTCAGACTTTTTCATGTAACAGGCTTAAAATAAATGCTATTTTAGCTATATTTTGTAACATTGACAAATATAAACAATCATAAAGTGTACATTACTAAGTAAGCTGCCAACCACACATTTTTGCACAATTATTCACTGTGATCCTTTTGAACACCATAAAGAAGTGCTTCTTGAAATCAAGTTATATTGTGCTTGATTTTTTAATTTTTATTTTTTAAGTACACATGCAGAAATAAAAATAAAGTCATCTCTTCAGGCAAATCCCAGCCACTCAGGTATAGATTTGGACTGTCATTTGCAACTGCAAACATCTGAGACAAAACAACATTTTAATGGCAACTGAGAATCTCATTAACTTTGTTATTTGTAACATGGAGCAGTTGGACTTAAAGGCACAGCCAAATAAATTATATGGTGAAGTCTACTTAAAATTTGTTTGTCCCTAGTATTGAAAGGACACCAACAGGTTTCTGCTCATTTTCTTAGCAACATCTGCTTTTTAAAAGACAACAGTAATTTATCTTGTAAGACTAACAGTAAGAAGGAAGCAACACTGTCCTACCTTTATTCCATTTATCTGCTGTAGATTAAAATGGTTCAGTCTAAACAGAACATAGTATTTCCACAAAGTAAAGTTGACAACCGGATTTCCCTGACGATCAACTGTCAGCTGTTCAATGTGATGCATCTGGGCTAGTGCGTTGAACTGCTGCAGTGCCACAAGATTTGTCTCCTTAAACTTCAGGTGCTTAAGAAAAACAAACCACAATAAATGAAATAAGGAAACAATGAAGAGGAAACAATTATTCCTTGTTTGTGACACTCAGTTTTCAAACTCTTCAGGGCTGATGAAGCAAAAAGCTTACTTCATTTGAGGTCTCGGTGGCAAAACACAATGTATCAACCAACTGCTGGATTACATATTTGAAAATGTGACCATTACAATCCCCTAAGCAATTTAGAAACATTTTAGTAACAGCATCAATATTTTCTGTGTTACAAAAAGTAGTGATACTACACAAAATGTTTATTTTAAACCTGCAAGGTAAGCAACTATAACATCAACATATAAAAATAAGTAAAATGTTGTTAAATATCCTGCTTTTTTGGCCAGAGCAGGCTGGCATACCCTGTTGTTTCTCTGAACCATGCCCCAGGCTAGTGCTGCCAAGGGCATGGTCTGTTTGGCTACACAGTAGCATTACGGAGGGAAAGAAAAAAAAATGATGGTAAAGATAGTAATTTAGCTGAGATTCTGCTATCTTCTACAAATGTTTCCCACCATACTGAAACAATTGTGCCACTGAGATAAATAAATTGGTCTTAAGTCCCCCACAACTGTATTTGTCTCAATTAAACCATGAAACTCTGTTATACTCAAAACCTTAAAAAGACGCAGCGAGCTCAAGAAGTTTATCATCTGAGTAACCACTTACTTCGGTCATCACTATTTCACTATTTGCTTCAAAATTACTTATTTACATGTCCAAGGCAAAAAACCCAACAATGTTCAGTATTAAAAGGACATTTTGCTTCATCAGGAATTGAGGAATTTCAAAAGCTGTACTGATTTCACTAGCTATTCCCTTTGAATTTTACCTCTCTTTTTATCCTATCAGCTATTTGATCTCTGAACTCACAACACAAATGAGTGTTTCCTGATATCACAGATCAACAATAGTACTGTAGAATAGCAATACAGTATTTACACATTGGTTTTGCAATTTAAAAAGAATGAGCTAAATGAAAGGAATTAAGAAAAATAAGCCAGTCTAAAAAGAAAGCACTATCCTATAGGAGAATCTAAATGAAAGTATTGATTTTTTACAAGTATCAAGTTAAAGTTACCATTATAGGGTAACACCAAGCAGATACATAATTCACAAATGTCTATTCACATGAAAACACTCAAGGGTGACTATGGCACATTAAGGTTTTAATCGACAACACATACTCCATAGCTGTTCACACAGTTGAGATCCAAGGCATTCTTACCACAAAATTAGGAAATTTTATCTTCAGTTTTGTTAACACTCGAACAATTTCATCAAATTCTATGAACACAAAGGAGATTGTGACAATAGTCCCAGCTGTTTGAACACTCCAGTTTCTATCCAGGCACTCCAGTGCTCCAGCACCATACAAGCAAAGAGTGTCTCCTTCCACTTCCACTAAATGAGACTCAAGAACAGACAGGCCTTGTACTGCACTGCTCAGTATGGTATCAAGAGACCTGTAGGGAGAATAAAAACACAGTGATATGAGATTATTTTGTGATACTACCATCATTCTGTTGAATATTAGTCCTTTCTGTTACCCAAACCTGGTTGTCAAATGAGACTGCATTTCTCAGCATTAATTCATTTGCAGTACTCAATCTGGTTCAAAAACTTTAAGGGCTGAAAAATCCTTTTTCCATCAGGTAACACTGCAAAAGTTCTACTTTTTTGGCAGAAGGGCTTTGGGTATATTTGAGTTGGACAGTGAGGTGGAGGTCTAGGGGTGTGGAAGAATTTAAATAAAGAACTCACTCATATTTAATAATCTGCTTAATAAATTTAACTAAGTACTAACTTAACATATTTTGTGTTGCTTTAGATATCTAAAAGCAATTTCAAACAATGTATTTATTCAAACAAAGCCACCTTCACATTTTGTTTGCTATATGAAGTGTAAAAGTTATTATATGATTAATCACTCTAAGAACAGACAGTTCATAAAATAAGAAATTTTTTTAATTGTATCAGGAATAAGACTAAGTGAAATAATTGTTGTTGCTGAAACATCACAGGTATGCAAGCAGTCCAGTAAGAGCTGCTGCTGTTCAAACTAAGAACACAAATTCAACACACAGATTATGAAACCTCCTGATATACACCAAGAAGTTACAAATGTTCGTCTTGCTCACACATCCTCATTCTGTTCATTTCAGATGAAGGCAACCGTCTAAGCTCTCATGGAAATTAATAGCCTAAGGAAGGCTCAAGAATTCATGCTGAATATTCCTTTCAAACATCAAGTCCTCCTTTAATTAGCAGAATCACAATGTGATTTAGCTTGCACTTCTTTAGTCAAGGAGTTACTGTTATAGTACTTACATAATATATATTACTTATTGCTACTGGCCAACAGTGTAATCACAAAATAAAACACCTTTTTCAGGATTGATCTGGATATATTACTTTTGATAATGAAATACAGTGTGATCTCAGAGGTGAGAAGTAGTAACCTGGAATATAAGACATGAACAACCAGCGTTTCCCAATAAAATACCTGCTTTCTTCAGGAAACACATATGCAGCACTGCCATTGATCTGACAGGGCTCATTATCTTTATCTTGGTTTAAAGAAGCCACAAGAGCTACTCGATTCTGCTGTATCTCCCACTGACGAGCAATATTAGAAATCGTTAATCGCTTCTTTTCCTAAAACAAGATGTAAAAATCACAAGTTATGACACACTTATTTTTCTGAAAGAAATGTGCTACTTAATCAAAACCCTTTACATGTTATAAATTGAAGAAATTATAGTACTGGTTGGTAGCTATGCATGAAAACCAATGCATCATTCTAGTGTTCTTTTGTACAACTGCCAGCCACCCCTGATTTCACAAAATAACAGAAAAAAGAAAAGTAACGTAATAAATCCACAAATTGTGAAAGGATGAAGTTAATCTATTTAGTTTGGATAACCACAGAAGTTTCATTTTGACAGTCTGCAGCTGCTTGTAATAGTTCTCCCACAAAACAGGGCAGACTGTACTTTCCTCCAGGCTGATAGAGTGACTCCAGCACTTGTGCTGAGGCAACTGTGTAACTGCTCTAAGTCTTGGCAGTAACTGCAACATACTCTGCAAGGGAGAAAGTTATCTTCTGAAAAAAGGAAAAAGTGAATTTTATAAAAACTGAAAATTAAATTACCTTCATGCTAAACACCAGGACTTCAACAGATGTAAGTTCAAATATTTTGCAATGGTTTTTTAAAGCAGTTTTTTTATGTTTTACACAGGTCTGGACAATAAACCAGTATTTCAAAAGTCTGTTAAGTACTTGTTCTGGTACAGCCATGCAAAGACTGTCAATTACATACAATTCTATATACAGGTGACTGTTCTACTGTATAGGTAGATATGATTTAATATTTCCACTTTGGCATACTTCAAAAGGTTGAATAACAAGTAGCTTTGCAGGAGCTCTGACCTAGAAGCTGAACTTTCATCAATTGAAAACTGCACAACCTAAATAACAAAGGGTAAATACGTTGTTTGTTTCACTTAATTTAGTTTTTCTGAAACAGATATAGTTCTCTGGAGGCAGCCATCTCACTGTTACACTACTCCCAGTGAAACCCAAGCAGTGGCTTAGAATTTCTGAGAGATAAATATTATAGAACAGCTTCATATAAAAATCAATTAACACCCAGAAAACATGGAAAAAAGAGTCAACAATTTATTGGTTTATAACATCATACTCTAAATTGATACTGCTATAGAAATGTAGCATTCAAGCCCATATAAAGTAACAACCTTAATTTAAAGCTTCCCACTCTTAGGAAGTATTTAAAAACTGTGACGTTGTAAGAATGCTTTAATTTGTCTCATACTTCAAATGGAGGAGGGAAAAGTGCAAACCTGAATTTGCCTTGTATAGTATAAACAACAGTTCACAGGCAGCCTTGTGCATTTGTCATTAATTTTACCCATAAACACAGGGGCAGGATAAAAGTTGCATACTCTTCAGTTGTACTAATTAATATTCTACTTCAATGGTATGAAATGTTTGATTTAAACATCAAGTACTTTTTAGCTTCAAGTTGCAATCATCTCAAATTTGGTCTCAAAGGACAAGGTAAATCCCTGTTAAAAAATCTCCTTTGAGTCTAAGCTAACCACCTTTATCGGTTTCTCACCAGCTTTAAAAGCCAGTTTAATATTGCAATTTTAAACAATTATATTGTTCCCATCTCTGTTTTGTTCAGGCTGATTAAGATACAAGAAAACAACACAATATTGATTAGGATTTAGAAGGCTGTACCAAAAATCCTGAAGGTCAGAAAGGCTTTATTTGTTTTCAAATTGAACATTTACATTTCTGTTTTAAGAGAGGCGATGGCTGGGAAGAAAACTCAAGACAAACCACAAAGTTTTATTACAGCCCCTTCATTTTACAATAAGCAAATTTTAGGAAAGTGAAGATTCTGCTAGCAGTATCTATTTCTTGTTCCAGTAAACATTAAGTTCAGCCTCTGCTGGAAAGTAATTATGTTCTCTGTACGTTTTAAAGTACATCTTGAACTTTCCCAGAGGAGTGGGTTTTAAGCAATAAAAAAATAGTCTGGAAAAAGACAGATGAAGTGACTCTGCTCTTAAGGTAGACAAGTATCAGCAAGGGAAAAAGAAAAGATTACATTGCTGGAATTAACTTGCTTGATGCAGTCAATACAAGAAAACAGCAACTGTTTGCTACTGAATGTTTGTAATTTCATGTATACTGCATATAGTTAAAGGAAGTTTCGACAAAAGTGACAATAAAACTGCAGAATGATTCACTAATTACTTCCCTCAGTTTTGTTTGTGAAGAAAATACTATAGTTTACAACTTCTTTCACTGTACATTTTATTATTAGATTTCTTCCTTTAAACTAAAATGTGTGATGAGCAGAAAAAGAAATCAGAATCACAACAATAACATATTTACAAAGGAAAGAAAAAAATAATCATGCCAAAGACATTGGCATTTAGCTCTTATGCCACTTAATTATTTGAAGATATGAAAGAAACCTCAATTAGATTATAAAACCTACAATTTAATGTTGAAGTCTGAATAACAATGACATTACACTTTTTTTTTTTTTTCTTCTAAGGCAGGTTTCCACTACCAAAATGCACACAGAAACCTAAGCCATCAAGACAAACAAATCCTCTGCTACAGGGAAATGTTACATCAATGGTTAAAAGCATGAACTACAAATAAACACTTTTAATAAACACCTACTTCTTTTCCAGTCCAGAGACAGTTAGCTTTTCAACAGCATAAAACATAACTATGTGTTAATATTATTTACTAGTTTCCCATTTCTATATGTTACTAAGAACTGGCACCAAAACTCTAAAGAGATTTTAAATACATCGCTATCTTAAAGGAAAAAAAAGCCCCAAACAATCCACACACAAAAACGCCCACAACACTGCTTAAAAAAAAAAAAAAAAAAAAAAGAGTATCTTTTGTTATATTAGGCCTTTTGTTTTAAACAAAAAATCAAAATACACATTATACAAACATACCTAAGTCAAAATACACTTAGGCACCAGACCTGGAAATAATTTTTTCCCCCATTCATATATTTAGATTCTTGGGATTTTTTAAATGTACTTAAAACATCTTTTAATATACTGTCAATATTTGGTTTGTGTCTTGTTTTCAGTTACATACATTTGCCACACTTCTTACAGCCTCCTGCAACCACTTGCAGTTAAATCCCCTTAATGAAATACAATTTTTACCTAGGCAACTTAACAATATGGATACCTGAACATTTTTTTGTTTGTTTCTCTACTAAATTGAAAAAGCTTTTTGTATAGCCATTACTGGATGACAAGGAGTTTTAGGCATTTCTTTTTTTCTCCAAAGGAAAAGGTCTTGTTTTGGAGACAAATGGCAATACTCATGCAACAAATGGAATGCAGATACTTTTAGATCCTTGAACTTTGGTCTCCTATTAGCAACACAGGACATTTAGTCACCAGCCCCACAAGAGCATTCTGGAGTGCATCTCAGTCTCCCCTGTTAGAGCTATTCCATCTCATGTATATAAGCATTAACTAGGCCAGGTGGTCTGATACATAAGCATTCTTCTGAAAAAGAAGACAGCTGCAGGCTGGCTGCTGCTCTGATGGCTACTTAGCTTTTGCTACAAAAAGGAAGAACTGCAACAGGAAAGAACCAAGAAAAAGCTACTTCCAAATGCCCTGCATGGCAGCAGCTGGAGCACTCACCTGAAACGGGGGAGACCAAGTTCAAGGAATTTGAAATCACTTTACTCTGGTTTTAGTTTTATCTCTGGATTTCTGAAAATGAAGCTTGCCTTCCTTTTACATGTGTCACAGTCATGCATTTGAACTGGGGGTTTTTGCTAACGTATAACTTGCATAGTAGACTGTGGAGAGTTTCAGCTGAGGAGTGCACTGCTTAGGCTGTAAAAAAAGTTTACAGAGATTGAGCTGTATTGGGATAGGTAATAACTACAGCAAAAACTATTAGGATATAGAATATTGCTGAAAACTGGTATGCAGTAGGCTTAGAACAGCCATAGAAAATACCTTAAGCAGGGCCTGTTTATGGCTTTCACGCTTCCTTTCTTCCTCTTTCTTTGCTGCAACAGATGCCATACGTCTTTCTTCTTCCTGGATGGAAAAAAGGAAAAAGCACCTCATAACAGGAGAAACTAATCAGGTTCTGAAAAGTATTACTGATAAGTTAATAGATTTTTGTGTTAGTATTTGAAAAGCAAGTTTAAGTTTTTATACAATTGTGGGATTTTTAACATTTTAATGCTTCTAAACATTATTTAAAGCAATACTGTTCATTATAAATAAATACAGAAGATACGCATCTACTCAGATGGAAATACTGAAGATGAAGCTATTTAAAACCAGTATTTGTGAAGGTCTTTGAAAAAGCATCAGGCATATGGTGAGCATGACAGTAAAAAAAACCATTTTAAAATACAACGGTGCATTCTATCTTTGCAGTAGTTTTTGCAATCAGGAAGATTTCCTTGCAAAAAAAAGAGAGTAAATGAGCTAATTCTATTTATGCTCAAATAATAATGAATAATAATGAATTTTATCACTATAAACTCTTTCCAGGGGCTTACTTTCCTCAATTAGCAACAGAACTTAAGAGTATTTTCCAAATCAACTGTAGCACATCATTTTTTCACCAATATTATCACCTATTCAAGAAACTTCCAAAATAAAGTAATTGAGCATCTTCACTTAGATTGCTTTCGTTATTTAGGAATCAATTTTCCTAGTACAGCAATTAATACTGCAGCAGACCCATGTTAGGTTGAATGCTCCCTGTTTACAGAAGTCTAAACATTCTCACAGCACAGTATTTTTAGAACATATATTTTCCAAGAAACAAAAGAAACATTCAGTATGAAGTGAAAAGCATAGAGTTCTTCCAACACAAATATTTTGGAAGCATACTTTAACTTATTTTGATTTACTTCACATGTCATTTGGGCATTTCTATTAAAGCATCTTCCCAGAATATACAGAAAGTGTTATGATTTCCTTCAAAATAAAAAGCTCCTGTCCTAACCATTTCACTTTCACTTTCCAGAAAGTTATGCACTAAGAAAATGAACAAACAAAAATGAACAGAAAACATCATAGACATTGAAGACACATACATCAAAATTTCTGTATAAATAAAACATGCTATCTTGAGAGCACTGTAAATCCCTAAGCCCATGGGTGAATGTTGACTGGAAGATAAAACAGGAACGTCACACTTAGCATTGCTATTACATTTTTAAGAAACTCATTTCCAAAGCATGAGAAGTTAGGTTCACATGGCAAACATACCTGTATCTGTGTAAAGCCCACCTGAAGCCCCTTGACCTATAATAGATTTTTACATCAATCTGAAGGGGCATTACACAACAGACTTCCAAATTGTTTCTCTAAGACTTTAACCTAACATGCATATAATAAATAAAAGGAATACCTTCATGCAGATTAAGACATGAGGCTTTGACAAGAGTGCCCCTAACCCAACTGTATGTAGTAACTTCCCTTGAACACTGTTATAAAACAAAGCCCTTAATAACCTTGTCACAGTTCACTTTTACTATCACTCCTCCTCTTTCAGCTCCCGCTCTTTTGAAATTCTACCTCTGTTTTCTTTGTTCTCCCTCAATCAACTGCTATTGTCCAGAACCTACTTTGTTGGTCTTTAAACCAACACTTGGTGGAACAAGAGGAGATGTTTTTCCAAAAGGTCAGAGTGTCAGATCATAACAGAAGGACCTGGATCTCCTCTCGGATATTGAAATTTCCTCAGTTTCTTAGCTCTCCACTTCCCATCTAAAAACGTACTAAGTGGCTAAGAAGCAATCTTCACCAAAAAAACCCTAAAAGCTAAAAGGGAGAGGAATATACTTTCTGAAGAAGCAGCACTTTCTGCAATGAGGTGTTGAGGCTGCAGGTTTCTACTCTGAGTGCGAAGCAACAGCAGCACACAAGGCGACTAAGGCTCATTAAAGCTATTACCACCTTCACAAGAGCCGTCCCCAAGGGTGTGTGCCTTTGGCATGCTGAGCGCTCCCCCTGCTGCTACACGAGCATCACGAGCCACAGACTTTGGCCAAACCTGTCATTATATCATCAGTCTTTCAAATGAGTAACAGTCAGCCAGGCCTGAAAAGGATCCTAAAGAGACTGCAGTGAAAGGCATGTATTCTTCCTCATTGCCTCTTTGCTATCATTCAAACAAGTTATTTTTCAACAGATTATACTATTTAACCCAAAAGAGGAAAAAATGGCTAAGATAGCACACAAAAAATGCACTATTTAATTTTCATAGTATACCTACCTTAAAAATACTCAAATAATTTTACTATAGCTTAGAAACAACTATAGTATACTTGGTATCAACTAATTTGGGTAATGAAAAAAACCAAAAAAGGATATGAAGAATGGCCTGGAATACACGTTTTGACTTTCAAAGCATAAAGAGACTCAATGCAGGAGACAAACCACACAAAATCCAGCTTACTTATACCTGCAGAAGGCAGACTACTTTTTCTTATTAATACTACAAAGGCTGATTTTACACAAGAATGAATTAAGAATGTAGGGATGGACTCTAGTGGAAATAAAGCCAAGGAAAACAAGTACCAAACTTTTGACAAACCGTTCCTTGAGTGATACTTGACAATAAGCTTTATCTTTTTTTTTTTTTACTTTTAGTATTTTGTATATTTTCACAAGACCTGATTTAAGAGAGAGGGTTACAGCCCACAAGAATGTCTCTATCAGTTCTTAAAGTACCTTATTTTCAAGGGAAAGAAAAAAGAAATAAGAGATTCTTCCCTAAAATCACTAGAACATACCACAGTGGTGATAGAATCAAAAGTTAATTCTATTCTGGATACAGCAGTACAAATAGCAAACAATCAAAACCAAATACAGCTCTCTTACTTTAAGCATCCAAAAACCTATAAAACCTCAATGAAAAGCAGCAAAGCTTTACTGTTAAAAAGCCGCAGCTTGTCCTTCAATTTGGGAACGACAGCACATTAAAAATATATGTACACACCCATTATACCTACATGCACATATAGAATATATACACTTAGCAAATATTCTGAGAAAGTTTATTCCTAATAAATATAATAATTTCTTAGCAAGGAATTTGTACACATTTCATTCATATTTTAATATTCAATTGCATCTGCAGACAGCATCTGCTTGCTGTTACGGAAGACTGAAGAAAAAAGGTAAGTCACAACTAAACTGTAAACATGTCTGAAAAGGTCCACTTTTTCAAAAGTTCAAACTACAAAAGGTATTAAAAAAGCTTCAGTTCCCAGAAAAAAAAAAAAGCATTACAGTCTGTGAACCAAACAATGCAAATTACTACAGATGCAACCTGAGCCTGATCTGAGTGTAACACACTTCACATTAGCCTATTTCTTTGAGCCATAAATCAAGGCACATGACCTCCCAATTAAGGCAGACTAAAGGTGTCACTGTTACAGTTACTGAAGGTTAATATTGGTGACACACAATAATCTGTCTAGCCACTGTCACTCAGCCTCCTCCCAACTCTTTAAGCCTCTAGATTGATCCAAAGTTTGAGAATATAAAAGGTTTCCACTGAGTTGTTTTAGATACAAAATAATTTATCTCTTCGTGTAGACAGTGAGTGTTTACAGTCCTACAGTAAAACTTGTAACAGGTGACCAGCCTCCACTGATTTCAGCACCATGAGTCCATGCCTCAATAGTTTAAGAGCTTAAATCTTATATTAAAAAATGGCTTAGGAGTGAGATGGCCTAAGAAAACATCAGCTTCTTCAAGGGGTGGGGTTTAAAAGCTGTCATAATGTGATGCAATCCCTTTAAAAAAAGGTAAGTCTACCCCAACTTAAAAAGATATCAGAACTACAAAGCAAAAGTTTTATTCCAAGTGCAGAGTATTTGATTTTCATGGCAGCTTCTGAATAGTCCCATATGGCAGAGGCAGGTACCACCAAGACTTTTGCTCTAATGTTCCCTTTCTCCAGAAAATCCTATAGAAAAGGCCTGGTACCAAGGAGCATTTGTCTTCTGGAAAATAAATATGAAAAAGTCTCTTAGAAACTTCAGAAAATATCCCTCAGATTTTACTCTGTCTTGAAATAATTTTCTTGTCACAGTGAAGCCAGCTAGTAAAAAAAAAAAAGTTAAACGCAGAAGTAATAATTGTGTAAAACTCAGTCCTAAAGCAGAAGAGTTTCTGAACAGGTTAGTGAAGAATTCCTAGTTAGAAAGAACCAACATCCAGGTCCAACTATCAGTTCTTTACAAGATAAAGCAATGTGTAAGTTCAAATTGTCTGGACTCTTCAGACTAATGAAGAAAAGATCCTATAGATGTAATTGTTTAGGTACACTAATAGAGAAAAAGCACATACACAATACTGTACTTCCATTCCCTCAACAAGTTACATTCACCCTTACAGCTGACAGCAACAGTATGTTGCATTACTAGGCAGAAGAGCTGGATATGGCATTGCCAACTCTCTAATTTTATAATGAATCTCACAATGTTTCTTATTTTTCTTAAGATCTAAGTTTCTTAAGTCATACAATTATCTGGGTAACAGTTTTTATTAGAAAAACATAAAGCAACCTCTACAAAGAGAAAATGTTAAAAACTTTCTCAAGCCTCAAAAACCAGAAGGCAAATAAAAGGAACACAACTCACATTGTTGTTACAAGTAGATTTATGAGAAGCACAACTGGTGAAGCCTAATTTTCTATGGATTTTTTTGTCTTATGGTTGATTCTGTGATGTTTAACAAGGTGTGAACCCAGATTAACTTCTTCCCATGGCTATCCATTTCTAGTAGTTTTTTTTCCCCCAGACAAATCTCATAGGACTAAGAGTTCTACCAGGATGCATCTCCTCTTAAGAAGCTGTGAGGGAGACATTTTCTTTATGTAACTCAAGTTTCTCAAATAATACTACGAAAACGATCTTTAAAAGCAAAGCAATTAGCAAGTATTCAATTCAAATAAGTCAGTATAAATTCAAAAAAGAAAAAAAAAATAAAATCAAACCCATAGAATACCTACGACCAAACATCTATTTAGTACTTTTGGTGCTGGGGGTAAAACTCATTTCCCAAAGCACTTTTTAAATATAATGTTTTATACAAACGTGTTATATTTCAGATTCTAACTGGCTCTGTTTTGTACTCAGCATGGATTGGCTACAGGACAACTAGATAGATGGTAAAGCAGTTGGTACAATTTATAATAAGCTGTTGTACAGAGCAAATGAGCAATTAAATAAGGTATATGTATTAGCACATGATCAAAAAAGATAACACTACAACACTGCTGCTTGCAGAGCATATTATATGTATTATTTTACTGTTGGATAGATTTTTCTTGGAACAAGGTCATGCTTACACATCACTTCTGAGTAGAAGCATGGCTATTCCAATATTAAAATAGCTGACTTAATGGTAAGGCCCTCAGTGATTGCCCTTCATCCTCTACCTTACAGTAAATGTTCAGGAGTCTGTAGGAGCCTTAGTTGTCAGCAAGTCCTCTCTTCTTTATCAAGGTTACTTGAACTTGAGTAGCAGAAACAAATGCATGGGGACAGTAGGTTAGGTAAGGAAGGGAGAAATACAGACAGAGACACATCAGGCTTCCTTAGGTAGGCAGACTAAAGAAACCAAGGTTTTTAAATGAAAGACAATACCAACAACTCCAGCTTAGGGTGAACAGCTACTCCTTTGGAAGAAATACGCTGTCCCTTTTCACCTACACAGCAAGCCAGTAAAGATTGTGTTGAGAAAGTTCTAACCAAAAGCTTTGCAGATATTCTCATGTCACAAGGTAATTGATCACACAGTATTTACTAATGATGAGTTTAAGCATTTTAAAATAAACATGTTAAAATGAAGCACAAAAGCACACCCTTACATAATCCTAAACAAATGGAAAAAGGTTAACATTTTAAATATTGTACTGTGTATGCACCACTTGATTCCACACTAACTCAAGGAAAAATGATGGTATTTTCAATATACACATATGCATAGAAAACCCTACATTTTACTTCTGAAGTTAAGGATCTAGTAAATTTGATTAAAACAGGCATTTCTTACTGTGATTCTCTTCATATCTAGCTGTCGGAGCTGCATCATATGATGGAGAACAGTGTGTTTGTACCATGTCTCCTGAGCTATTGGATTGCCATCAAGGGTGATATCTGACAAAGATGAAGAATCAGCAAGGCACAGAATATCCTCAAAACTGTAACCAAAAAAGTTTAAAGTTTTAATGTCATAGAGTAGGAAAAATTTTGAGATGGAAGATTTGATTTCTCAAGGACAGAACATAAATATTTACTTGTACTGAAAAAAAAAACATACTCATCAATATTATGTATGATAAATGAAATTTAAAGTATTTTGAAATACCAACAGCTGCTACTGGTAAACTTCTTAACCTCTTCATACTCGGGTAAGAAAAAAAACAACAAACAGATGCAGAATAAGGAGAACTTGTTAACTATGGCAGTTTAGATTCACCTCAAAACCCCCTAAAACAGGCGACATATAAACTCATATTCCAAAAATCAAGATGCATTTGCCAAAGCCAGCATGAAAACCATGGAAAATACAAGAAAAAAGCCAACTACAAATACCACAGAAAGATCCTGGCTGTTTGCAACATCAATAAATATCAGAAGAAAACTACAAAAAGCATCAATTCTTCAAAACAGATCTGTCAACTGTTCCAAGTTCAGTCTACAAACTAAAAATTTGGCTTTTTAGACATAATCTGATTTGGTTTCCTCACAAAAATAACAGGCCTGTGTAAAATGCATTTAGAGATGTACAGCCTGTATCATGTTCCTTTCGCTGAGGATGGAATGCGAAAAGAAAGCAGCTGACTGATAAATAGCATTTTTAAACAGAGAACTATTTACCTTGATTTAAAAAAGCTGAAGTGTTATTGAAGGAAATAGGACTCCCCAATGCCTTTTAAGAAACTGGTTACAGTATATATAAATATACAACTGTGCACCCATCCTTATGCACTTTGACCTTCAAAAGTCAAGCCTGTGTTGTGAAGTTAAATATAAATTCAAGTGAAAAGTATGAAATGATTTGACTTTGTATTTTTGAGAATGAAGTTTAAAATAAATCTGAAAATTACAAAAGAATCAATGACGATCACACAATAGAAACAGACGATTGCTTTACCATATAAACAAATACTTAATGACATTCTGAAATAAGAGACCACTTCAAGTGGAAAATACTGAATTATTGCAATTTTCAAAATAATCTTATGGTCTTACTGATTGCCTCAACTGGTTATAGTTCTCACTCCTGCTGGGAAGAAAAGTCTTCCTCGACTAATACTTGAAAGGATACCCAGCCTTAAGTATGCTCTGATCTTAGGTATCAGAAATCACACATAGTACAGATATTCATATTAAAGACTATAATTGAATAAAGTGGCACTGCCTTTATCTTTGCTATCACCCAGCTTTCAAAAAAAACATATAATAATCTGCTGAGGACTGATATGCAGCTACAAAGGGCTTCAGATCTGTCACAATACCCTGTTTTACAATCAGATATCCCTGAAAGACTCTATGTATTAGACAAAAACAATTTATTCAGCAACAAAAAGGACTACAGATTAAATATAAAATAGTATCAACAAACAGCAGTTAGCTTCAAGCAGAAAAAAGGTCTGCTTACCCACATAAGCTAACAATAGTAAAGGAAAGGTAACACCTAATAAAAATCTTGAAAAAAACCAACACAATTGGTACATCAGGCAAGTAACTTCGATGCAATATATGAAATGGATGCAGCAGAAAAAAGAGAAAGTGGAAGATTCTACTGCCTTTCTGCTTAGCATACTAAAACATGACAACTGATGGATAATGAACTCTGCACAAATTAAAGTGAAGGCAGGGAAGGTGCTCAGCATATCTGAAGAAGTGTTTTGTACATGTGCTTAAGATGACAGGTTTGATTATAATTTTCTGCTTATTTTTGTGATGCAGTTTCCTCTCCATAGAACAGCTTTCATGACCACATTTTTGGAAGACAAAAAGGCTGACATATAACTTAAAATACATACTCAGTATGCCCTGACTAGATAATAGATCATCTTCCCAAATGACACAGAAGCTACGTTTTGCTTGACAAATATGAAAATTTTTTGGTCTTCAAAATAAGGTTTCAATAATGTAAATATATTACAAGCATTACATATATTTACTCCAAACACTTCCCAGTAAATGTTTAACCAAAGGATGCCTCTGCCATTCCATATGATTCACAGATTTTTAACACAACTAACCTCTTCAGGAAATTACAGAAAAGTTGAAAGTTTGCTAGTGTTTTCACATCCTTCCAATTACACACACTGCTGTGCTTCAGCATGCCAGCACAGCATTCTGCAGCTAAAAAGCTTTATGTTTTTAGTTGTCTATTAGCAGCTCCATTTTAGAGTGAAACAGCATTGCAAAATAGCTCTGTTTTCACACCTTTGTACAGACATTAGAGCTTTAGAAATTCAATGTATTAAGTCTAAAAACATTGTACTGGTCATACTGGTAGGCCAATTCTGAAGCCAAACAAAGCTTTAATGTAATACACTTACCAAACAGACCACATATTTTACAACCAAGCTTCTGTCTGTTTCCGAGCACACAGACAGCTGATAGAGCCAAGTGGGGACCACTCTATGGGAATCAAGACACCACATCTCAATGCTCTCTCTAGCCTCTGCTCACCACAAAAGCCTTTAACCTGCTCATGAAACACAAAGCAGCTGTGGATGATGCTGTTTCAGACTGCCTCCATCACTCTTCAAGTGAAACAACTATTTTCTTCCCAAAAGACCTTCTCCTGCAGCAGTCCCACCAAACTACAACAACCACCTTTCCCTCCCTTCCCTTCTTTATTCCTAGATCAATTTATCTTTGCTAGAATGGTACCTTCAGCAACACAAACACAAGTTGTGAATTTGGGCTAAACTAGTCTGACAGGACTGCATGTTTCAAATAAACTTTCAATAAACTTTCAAATAAGTAAATTTGCATTTTCCCAGGTTTCTAACCATTAAACTATTGATAATAACAAGTATCACCACAGTCAACCTTTAATTCCTTTGTACTGCTTTTGTTCAAGTATTTAACAATTAATTTATAAATTTTCATTCTGTTGAGAGAAAAAATGGTATCTTCTTGGTTTTACTAGGCTAAGAACATTCCTTCTCTCAGGTTTCCAATTCAGAAATAAAAAAAAAAACAACTACATGTCTTTTGACTTGGTGTCCCACTTGCTTCATATGGCTAGACAAGATGCCTTACTAAATGAAAAAGCAAACACTGCTGATATGGACAGCAGTTTAACAGTGAAAATACGTATTTTGTCTCCAAGACTGAAAAATTAACTTCCTTGGTTTCATGTTTTGAAATATGAACACCTCAGTGACATCTTTTCTGAAGAAAAAGTTTCTGTTATCTCTTCGTAGTACCTCACAACAAATTAAAAATGGAATTTCTCCCCCTTCTTTATCACTAGTTCTAGAGATATATATTACCTTCAGCCATCAGGTATGAAAACCTTCAGTTTCTAACTGCTGATTTTTGGGGGGCTTAAGCCAGAAGCAAGACTTCTTTTGTTTCAAATCAGCATCAACTTTCACAGCATTTGGCTTTAGATTATCTTGCCAATACGTCCTTTTTCACTAAAAGCTCTGCAGAGAAGCAGCAGCATTCTGAGTCCTCCTCTGAAGCATGAGGGAAAAGAACATCTGTGATTAAACCTATGACAGATTCTCATGCCTTAAATAGTGACACCTTTTAAAAAGCATTCCCAAATCTTTTACTGAAATAGTAATTCATGTATGTCAGTATGTATCAATTTAACACTTAATCATTTTTGCTGACATACAAAAATAGCAAGCAGCAAAACTCTCCATGGGAGCACTGCCTCAAAAATGCTACATATATTTAACAATCACTAATAAAATGTTTTAATGAACCTGTAACATAAATACATCCAGGGTTTTGCAACATACTTTGTTTTTTTCCATTTACAGGTTTTCTCTATGCAACTATAGATAAATGAATTAGAGTATCTGTGTCAATTAGATTGTCCAAAAGAAAAGTCAGTTGTAAAGACTGTTGCTAGAAAAAACAATTTTTAGAGTTACCATATGGCACAGAGTAAACCCACATAAGTGGCTCAAAACCACACAAAATCATTTTTAAGGGTTGTAGGAATGTTCAGATGTAGCACAGCACTTTAGTACTATGGTTGCATATAACTTCTTCAGTCAGTTCAAACTAATGGTAAATAAAGAGTTAAATTGATGCATCCACCTACCCACATATGTATACAGAACTCACAGAACAGCAGTGTATTTTGTTGGACATTAAGAATTATTTTTATGCCTAATTCCAACTACAAATTAAAACCAAATTATATATTTGCATGAATGTTCTAAATAAGTATTCCTAGCTTACTCAAAAACAAAGACTAGATCTACCAGTAGTTTGATTGAAGCCCCAATAAACAAGTTACATCAATCATGATAAAGTACCAAGAAAAAGTACCAAGAAGCAAGCTGCTGATTACATAAAGTTTGAGAAATCTACTTTAAAAACCTTACAGAACTGTTTTTTCTTCTTTGAACACTGTAAAAATAACAGGAATTTGCATAGAACAACACAAGAAAGGAGTCAAAGCTACATAAGACATATCAAGTATATAAAAAGCTACAGAAATTCCACTGACTGCAGTGATGCTCCCCAATCAGAAGGGAGCCAGCTACTGCAGTCCCTCATTGTTCTTGCCAAGCTAAGATATTTTTCAGAAAAACAGAAACAAAAGGCCTGTTTCAGTTCTGGAAATTATTCAACAGAGTAAAAGTGCCAACACCCTCTCTAGCAGATTAATTAAGGGACCAGCATATTAAAGATTCCTGCAGTTCATCTCTGATTTAATTTTTTGTAATGCTTAATACACATTAGTATTTTAAAAATACTGCATTGGTACTTTTAAGAACTAAGGAACACAGACAAGTAGGTTGGAGCTGTCTGCAAAAGCCATAATGCACATCAAGTTAAAATATTCAAGCACCTATTACAATAAAAGCTCATACTAAGTATAACATCTTACAGAGAAAGCAGATACCACAGGAGCAGCATGATATCTGCAGTAATTAGAACATGAAGCATGCTTCCCCTAACCCACATTAAATTACTTAATTCAAAGGAAAAGGTGGTGATTGAAGGGGGGGGGAACATACTAAAATGAAGATAATTTAGGCACTTAAAAAAAATAAAATAGTGGCACTTCTATAAATGCAGACTGCAAAAATATGTTAATATGAAAAAGCATAGAAGACAAACATTTCTATTTATAACAAAATGCAGTTAGTTACTAGAAACTATAGAAGCCCTGCTTTGAAAGTTGAGATATTCTGCTCCTGTCATCTGGTTTTGAAAGGGAAATAACCACAAGTGTACCTTTCAGACTTTATTAATATATGGACAAGTAAAACACAAGCATGAAATAATCTAATCATCATAGACAGAATCTGACTCAGCAGTTTGTGTAACTCCATAAAAAAAGGTGACTGTATATTAAATTTGAACCTTGTGCAACATTGCTTTAGCAGATATGTAGTTTAACAGTAAAACAACATATTTACTATTTTTTATTTTACTATCACTGTAAACAGTAAGATAATTTTTAATTAAAAGTAAGTTTCTCAGTAGAATGCTCCAAGTACAACTGTATTTACATGCAAAGGGCTTCAAGGATTTTTCTGTTTGAAGTAGAAAACACACAATGGCTTGATTATGCTATCTCATGTTAGGGGGAAAAAAGTATCTGCATTCATAGTGTTTGAATTTACATTTTAATGAAATAGGATCCTTCAAATATA
>NW_009952711.1:3932136-3944782 GCF_000747805.2 Chaetura pelagica | reverse complement strand
ACCTAGATATGCTGTTGAAGCTGAGGAAGAGACGTTGAAGACAGGGCAAAGTATCCACATCTTTCTAGAAGGAGAGATAGAGGCATAAATTCAGTAGCTGAAAGTAGCTCTTGACCCTCTCTGCCTTGCCTGATGAAATACTTTCATTTCTATATGCTATAACCTTGCTGCAACATTGATTTTTGTTGAACATGCATCTCCATTTCTCTGTAGCGCAGACTGCAAGGGAGTGTTTCAGTGCAGATATCTACTCTGCAGAATAAGCTGCATCACTTGCAAAGCAAATCATGTTAAAGAAAAGAGAGTAAGGCTGCTGCTGGTTTCTGAACAGGCTTTTGGGAAATAAGCCAAGGTGCTGTCTCAGCATTTAAGGTGCAGGATAAACACACTGTGAAGAAAAAAAAAAAGGTTATCTTGTGATCATGCTGAAATAAGGCTTTTTAGTGCAATACAGCAGTACCATTGCACTACCAGACAGCAGTGACTCTTCTGCCAGAGAATGATCTGAGGGACTCTGTCTCCTTTACAATTAAAATTTATAATAATGAACGAGTTTCATTTATGAAATATAAGCCCATAAAGGCCAGACAACACACTCAACACTCACCCAAATGCCATTCAGACTGCACACCCAGCCCCTCAGCTGAAAGTCTGTATCTCCTTATCCTATTAAAGAACATGCTTCAACTTAGAACCAGTGGACAGCAATGTCACAGGGCTCACTACCCAGCTCTAAACAAACCATGCAGCTGCTATTAATGCAACACTGAATGCGAGCTAACAAGCATTACTGAGAGCCAGAGCTCTGTTTACAATAAGCAGGGCTTACTAGCTCAGCTCTGCAGTAGCAAAGCTCCTGCTTCAGACCTGTTCTAAATCCTCCCAGATCAGGCCATGGAAAGATTGAGTTCACAACAGAATTACATCTGAACATCGCCCCTGTCCCTAAGGCTACTCAGTAGTGTCAATGCTTAAAGGGGTGAGTGCACCTGATACAGGTGGATATACACATGAAGACAGGCATTATAGGGCTGTGAACAGTTATTCTTAAGCAGCAAGGATTTTAATTAATCAAATAATTTTGTATTGGAGAATACAAAGTAATTTCCCCCAAAGACAATAACCAGCTGATGTGTTGCTGTCCTGTAACATAGGTTGCAAGTCACACAGGCATGACAGCAAACATCTTAGGCATTACAAAAAAAACAGGATTGGAGAAAAAACAACCAAACAAGAAGAAACAAAAAAAGCAAAGCCTCCAGACACTTCAGTTTTGATACAAAGTCAAATAGGACAGTGGACATACAGGGCAGGAGTTTTTTGTTAAAAGATGGTGAACACCTTGACCATTCCTCTTTCAAGTCCAAGATCAAGCTGCAAATGACAAAACCCAAATTTCTACTCTTGATAGCCCAAAGCAATCAAGCAGGTCCATCTTTCAAGAAGAACCACAAACAAACACGGCTCATCTTGCTAACAGTGGACCCGAATTCACAACTGGATGGAAAGTAAACAGGCATTCCATAATTTGTGGTATGTACAGATTCATGCTTTTAATGCTGTGAGACCCTTTGTAATAATTTATTCTATTTGCTCTTCTTGAGAATAGTTAAGACTTTTTGAAGACACTTCCAATCCTATAATATGTGATTCAACTAGAAAGCAAGCCTTTTAAAATACTATGGCTTTGGACGAACCATAATTCATTCTTACAGTATTAACCACTCATGATTCAAGGATTTGCAAATCTCTAATGAATACTTCAAAGGCAAGAATAATAAACTTAGAGCAGGTGGAGGGGGAAGATGGAAAATAAAGAAGGTTCACAAAAAATGTACTGAAAGAGAAAGGTATTTAAATTTTCAGACAGCATGTTGTTTCCAAGACTTGACTTCAATATGATTTGAGTCCTTCTCTAGAGGAAGGAGAGTTAGCATCGTATCTGCTAAAATCATTGTCCAATTAAAAATGAAACAAAATCACACATACAAAACACCATTCCATTAGTATTTAACCAAGATAAAAAAAGAAATCCTAACCAAACCAAACAAAAAAATCCACAACAAACCACAATTACAGAAAATAAAGCACTGCCCTGAACAGATCATCTTCCAAAACACTTTGTGGACAAGAAAGACTAAAATATTACATTGAGATACAGCACGGAGTTCAAGCCTGTAAGTCACTACTTGAAATTTCATGCTGACTTTTCATTTGTGTCAACACAAAGCACAGAGCAAGCACAAGCTACACCCTAGAGGAGTGAAAAGGCAGGAGCTACAAGCAAGGAAGAAAATTCTAGGTAAAGATACAGTAACAGAAACAGCAATGAGCAGAAATTTCTTATTTCTGAGTTCATCCATGGCAAGTAGCAGAAGTAGAAGAAAGGAAAAGCAGCAGCAATGGCAGACACCAAGAACTAAAGGATTTACAAGGGCCAGAAAAACATAGCTATTTAAGTAAACTTACTGTACTGTTTTAAAATGTGTTTGTTCAATTAATCTACTTGCCATACTTGAACTACAACTCAAACTGCAACGTCCAAAGCTTTATTTTTTAGAACATAAAGACTTAAAATACTAGGTTAAAGGCACAGTTAGAAAATTCTGCTTTTAAAATCAATACCTGTTTTCTCTGCATTTGCCTCAGAAATATTAATGAGGAGATGAAATTTAAGATGGTCTGGGTGCTTAGCTGAGCTACAGCAACCAAGAGAGGGTTTGTTCCTAGGAAACACACTGTATGAAAGAAGTCTCCAAATTCATGTGTTAGAACCACAAAGCTACTTCAGAATCTTTTTTAAACCATCATGAGCTTTCCATACAAGCAATCACACCTAAACAAAGTAATACCAAAAATAAACTGTTGGGTTTTTTTGCCTGTATGTTGTAAGAGTGTGTGTTGCAACAAGAAAAGCAACAAAATATGGGAAAACACAAGATTTCACAAATCTGAAATGCTGATATAGTTTTAAAAAGTTACAGAAATAGTGCATTTTGTTAAAAACAAACCAAAAGAAAACAAAAATACAAGAACTTTGTTCCTTACTATAGCAGAGACTTGATTATGACGAAGGTTGAGCTCTGTGAGGGAATCCAGTCCGTTAAGGTTTTCTACAATGGTCAGCAGGTTTCTGGCGAGGTTTAACACTCTCAGTTCACTCAAATGATTGATGTTTTCTATTTTAGTAATCTGTGAAAGAGGTATCATTACTAAAAGGCATAATGTGTTTTATATAGATATGCAATAGATGTATGTAGCACTTACATGTATGTAGCTTTTTAAAAAGCATACATGAACCATCAACTTAATACAGAGTGCTTCTTGTGTATTTTTCTAAACCATAATAATCATGTCACAAATTGCTGCTACAGAACAGCACAGATGAAGTACCTGAATTTCTAATGCTAAGGAAGGGTTAACTAATTTTACTGCAGTATGAGTAGAAACATATTACCGAATACTAGTACTCAATCTCTAGCAGATTGTAACTTTTTTCAGCAATCTTGATGATACCATAAAAATAAGATGACATTGATGATATCATGGTATACCAAAATGAGGAGATTTTTGTGGATGGTTCATCCTTAATTTGTCAGCAAAGGCACTCAAACACACATCCAAATCTCTGGTACCTATGCTGCAAGGATATGTGTCATCACATCTCTCTGGCACCACAGATGTCTGCACCAATTTCCCTTCATGCCTGTTAAAAAGCCAGAAGGTCACAGCTCTGCTGACAGGCGTTCCACTGACAGACTTCCCAGCAGGTTATGAGGACAGGAAGCTGCTGTAAGTCAGGGGCAAGGAGCTACTACAGCCCTCTGGAGAAGGAAACAACTATTCTGAAATTGGAACCTGTGAGGAAATTGTATGAGGAAGTTATTGCTGGAATGAGTAAGATATACTCAAATTAGATAAAAAAGCAGCAGCATCCTTTATTTGGATACACAGCACCTTTGCTTGATAGTGCCCAGCACTTCTTCAGTAACTCACGGCTTCCTGTGATTAGAAAATGGAGGGGATCAAATAAAGCTACAAATAAAAATACAGTAAACAGGCAGCTGCCAGAGTCTTGTTTTTATACTTAACAGCCTACTTTAAAGATTGTCATGATATTGATTTAAAAAAAAAACACATCAGAAGAGTAATAATAGCTACTGCACCTTAATTTTACTTTGACTTCTAGAAAGCAAGTGCAATTTATCTAGGTTCATTTTCTGCTGTTTGTATTTCGCAGAGTGATCCACTCAAGGATCTCTATCCAGATATTTATCTCTCATAGTGCTCTGCATTCTGTCTTCCAGCACCTATTCAAACATTTCAGCAAGACTTGCATTCAGCAATCTATGATGGAGAAGACAAAGTACTGCCACTGTGCAGGGGATACTCCTGTCATAGTGTTACTGAAACCCATACTGTATGGCACAAAGAAAGGAGCCCATTATCCTAAAGACAAGACTTCAGCCTTCCACAATGTGTGGCAGTGCATCCAAGGATACAGTGCACAAAGCTGCTAACAAGTACAATGAATTCCTTTTCAATTAGAATGATCATCTGCTGGACCACTGGAAGCTCCCTTCAACACCCAACATGCTATTCCTCCTCAAAGCTGCCAAGAGCAATTAGATGCAGACAAGCAAGATAGCAACTGGCATCACACCCCATCCCAGGGACAATGAACTATCTGATGCTTTAGACCAGGACAAATCTGGCCGTGCTAATTTCCAGAAAGTGTCTATCAGCTCCTGGGATGTGAGCAGAAGTAAGGTAGTTGTTATTTAACAGTTTGAGAACACAATTTTATTGGTAATTTATATATATATATGTATGTACACATATAAAATGGACTTAGATACATACCTATGCATATATATGACTGGAATATGGTGCTATAAGTAGTATTCCAGATATTTTTCCATTAAAAAGCATAGAAATGTAGATAGGAAAAGCAAAATTTAACATCTTAAACCAACTTTAGATTCAACTGCTAATTAACTATTATGCCACTTCCATTTATGTGTATTATATGTAGGAAATAAAAATTATCAGGAAAAAGAAATACTGCAGCAAAAGCAAGAGAAAATACCACCAATTAGAACAATATATTTTGACAAAAAGACCTGCAAAAGCAAAGCCAAGAGCAGATGGTTGGCATGAAGAGCACAGACCTCTGCAGTTGTCTGCTTAGCTAAAATTGCAACATGCCACAATGCAGAATATTAATCCTGCCATTTTACTGCTAACACAAATATAATTATTTCATCTGCAACATATATTCTTCATCACCTAGCTAAGTTTTAAGATTAATTCTACTGGATTTTCTCTGTTTCAATTATACATGCACACATGAAGATAACACTAGTGTCCTGGTTCAACTCCAGATCAGCAATCAAGTTAATGCATACTGGGTGTGGGTTGGATAAAAATCCATTATCCCTTCCTTTTAGGGAATTTATTCTACTAAAAAGGAACTAGGACTATTTTTATTAATTATAAAACAAAAAGGATTACCAACTAATTTTTAGTTGCTTTTTCAAATACAAAGGTGAAAGACTATAAACATTTAACAAAAACACTATTCTATTCTATTGTTTGGTTTTATGTTTGAATACTTGGCTATGAAATAGATATGTTTCAGAAAAGATTGTTATGCATCACATTACCCCCATGTACAGTTAAACCACATAGAAGCTGAATCTTTTAACACACATTTCTGAGATTATCAAAAGTAAGTTCAAGCCTGAAAAAATCAAGTTGCATTTTCTTCTTCTTTTACTTCTGCCCTTGAATTTTTTGCAAGGACAATTATTCACAGAACGAAACAGAACACAAAAAGTGACCACTGATTTTTTAAAATTTAACACATTACAGAATCAGTTTCATTCTAGATAAAGTTAAAATGAAATTCAGCTTATACTTGACTCAATAGGAATAAATCAGTTCATTAGAAGACAAAGTCCATTTTCACCCTTCCTAAAATACAAAGGTTTTAAACATATTTATATCGAACATATACCATTTTTACTATTTACAACAAAGATTAAGCTAACAATTCACATTCTCTCCATCCACTATTTATAGTGCTTGGAAGCACACTATTTAGAAATTAAATGTTTAGTTCAAAATAAATTTTAAGTTGCAGTGCATTAAATATACCATGCACACAATCATGTGCAGGGGCTTCAAATGATGAAGTGTGTTCCATGAGCATGTTAATAACCACAGAAACAGTCTCTAGATAAAAATTTGATTAAATGTTATTAAGATGCTGTATTTCCATATAAATATTTACTGGGAAGGATTAAAAACAAGACCTCTACTAAATCATGTAGAAAAACAAAATGTAGTAATATGACATTAAATTGATTTATTTTTTTCTTTCTTTCGGCTATTTATTATGTGAATGGATTTTATTTAAATAGTTACGCATTTAAAAGCTTGGTTTAGAAAAAAAAAAAAAATCATACAAGGTTTATCATTAAGCATATATAACTATACCTCACTGTTTTAAAAAACATGGGGTTTCCAGTACGTTTCTCACTCGGTTGGGAGAAGTCTCAAAGTTCAGATCTAGTCATATTAACCAAAAAACCCAGCACCCAAGTAAATAAAAATATTCTCCCAGAAGTGAACAAAATTAAATTTTCCTCTGTTTTTCTCAGCTCCAACCTCTTGCAAATATTCCAGTCTTAGAAGTTCCACATTCCATATATGGACTTGGTTTATACCCCAAGACAGAGGGAGGAAAAAACTATGATTAAAACTAGATTTCCTCTTAACTTCTACTACTCCATGAACAAAAAAAAAAATTACATTTAAAATTTTAACCATGATAACTATATAATGTCACCTTTTACTTATTTCCCGATTTCTGTGACCTCAAGAGTTGCAAAACTTGCTACCAGCTTCCTTTCAAAAAGCAATAGTTTGGTAAAAAACAGGAAATGCATAATGTCTATACAAGAAACATAAATAATCAAGTTATTGTACTGTACCTGATTCCCATGAAGATCTAAAACATCAAGATTTTTTAGGTTTTCCAGATTTGAAATCTTCTTTATCCTGAAAGATTTCAATTATGGCACAAATTATTTTTCACATTAGAGAAAAAGTTTCTTTAATTTACCATCTAATACAAAACATAGCCATTTGTTCCTGCCTATGAAGAGTAACAGAGAACAACAAAGTTATGAACCATGCAAAAAAAATATATTAATGAGTCTGCCTGAAACTATCCCCTTCCTTTCTGACTGTCAGTAACACAATAGCAGCAGTGTACACGTACATGGCTCTTCTAAGAAGATGAAAAGGGAAGGAGCACTTGCACCACTAGAAAGCAAAGTCAACAACCAACCTACCCAGATCCCTAAATAACAAAAAAACCCACATTACTCATTCCAAAGCAGTTTAAAGAAAGACTATACTGACACAAGCTTTTTCTTATTTTTTTGACAAAATCCCAAAATCTGAAAGCCACTGGCCCTTTCTAGACTACGTAGGTACCTACACTCAGTATTATTTCATCCCTGTACAGTTTCACTGTCTTAAAATTTTCCAGTCCTATTTTCTCAGAGTCTAAACATAAGCTATTAAATACTCTGCAGCATCATCTACTGGCTGACGATATTAAAAATCACATGTACTGTGCTTTTGCTTCAAGAATAATCAAAGATCCCATAGATAAGAAGCTGAAAAGTTGCTACTTCTATGTAAACAAACTATACAGCACTAATACATTAAAATTTGGAAAACAATTCCTTAAAGCACCTTAAAATTATCTTTTCCATGTCCCAATATTTTGCTATAAACAAAATCAGTTTCTACAGGTGAGATTTTCAACATAAGAGCTGTAAGCTGTAGTAACACACTGCACTACTGAAAGTTGCCAGTTTTTAATACAGGCTGAATTAGGAGTTACATTCTTTGCAATCTGCACATAAGGTTATTTACCAACTCTTTCTTTACTAAACATAAAGAAAATAAGGAAACTGAACATAATCAGCACACAACCCTTAGATGTGCAAGCAAATCCACAGACACTTTGATTAAATTATTAAAATTAAAAGTTATAGGATTTTAACTTTGTTTTTAGAAACTAACACAACCTTTATCTCCCAAGTTGTATCTCCCAACAGAACAGGATCTATAAAAAAGTAACAAAATCCATTATTCTTTTTTTTCCCCAGTTAAATAAATACATCAGGCATAATCCCTTTTTATAGGTCATAAAGAATAAACAAATACTTTGTGATAACGAAAGAGATCTCACCTGTCACCCAAATCTAAGAACGCATTTAATAGCCGATCAGAACAGAAAATTAGATGGAAACACTTAAAATACTTCAGAACTGTTGTCAAAATTTACATAAGAAAGGAAGTTTCTGAAGAACACTACAAGCAGAAAGTGTGTGCCTCCTTGGTTGGATCCCCAACACCTGGCTAGTGTTACCAACCAGCTCAGTGGTCTCACACCCAGCAGCACAAACTGAAAGCTGTGATGAAAACAATGATAGTTCACAGTTATTAAAGCACCTTACTACTTTGTGGTGTAAGTAAGTTTTATTATTTTTACCTGTTCTTTCCCAACAAAAGGACTCTTAGGGATCTAAGAGATGAGAGCCCACTTATTTCCTCTATCTGATTATCATATAAATCTAAGAAAACAAGATGCTGCAGATTAGAAATATTCTGGATCCGGGTTATAAAGTTATGCTGGAAATTCAAAAGGCGAAGATGATCTTCCCCATCAATAATGGGGCACACTGTTAGTTTTTGCCTGGAAATAAAAAGAAACAAGACATGTATGTAAGTAACAAATTGGTAACCCACTTTCTACTCACCCAAGGAAAACATACCTTGATTAAGGTCATACTCTGTAAGTAAGGCAGTAAGTTCTTACTAGAGAAAAAAACAGCATGAAAATATAGCAGCAGTGCTTTCACTTTCTCTGAAAGTCTGTCCTCTTAATCAGAGCGTTGCTTCTTAAGTGGAAAATACATAGATTTGGGTTGTGATGACTAAAATTAAACAGACAATAATCTGCAATTTTTCCCCTCCATCAGATACCACATAAGCAGCCTGTGTAGATCAGAGTTAAGAGTGTTTTATGTCTATGCAACTTTTCTTTGGTTATAGAACTTCACATTTCCAGTAAGTGTTAATGTGAAAAGTAAAAGATATAGCAAATGATGCTGAAAATGGTTATTCTTATTTTAGGATTACTCCAGAAGGAGTCTTACAGACCTGGTAGAACTTCTTGGACTGCATGAACCTTATCCTCAGCCAATACTAGAATTATTTTTTTGAAAGAATTGACCACTGACCCCAGGCATTGCAAGGATGCTCATCCTTTGGGCCATCAGACCCAAGAGTGACAAGCTATGGGCTGTGTGACCTTCTCACCTTTCCAGGCTGAGTCTATCAGAGTTCAGGATTTTTTCTTCAGCAGTACGTTGCAACACAGGAAATGTTATTGATGAACTGCTCCCAAAATTTATATTATCTATCAGAAAATCATACAGAGAATTTATGAGCTACTTCTTTGTAGAATAATTTCATTAACTATGGATAATAAAACCAGAGTTTTCTTTCTTATTACAAGAGTTACACAGTACATCAAAGTGCATTTTGCCTCCATTCAGTGCTGTCTGTTCTCTTTCCTGCCATGTTTTTGTTTACAGCTACATCCCTCTAAATCCTCTTTCCAAAGTACATCAATTTATTTACTTTGAGAGATTTTTAACAACAATTGGTTGTAAGCAGATATTCTGTAGATGCTTTTATTTTTATTAAAAATACCCATTGATGTGTTAAGCTAAGGTGTATAATTGTTTCCCAATTTCAGCACCTGAACTTAAAGAAGATACTATCTAACAGATCTAGAAACTAAAGCACAAAAACATTGTAACAGTCCACCTGTGCCACAACTTAAACCAGTCTTTTCAAAGCTAAGTGCATGCACTGGTATTATTTTCAAGAAATACACAGGCATCCCTTTAAAACATATTTACAAACCTTTTCACCTTCATCCATTTTGTTCACAAAGGGGAAGAGAGAGAATGACAAAAAATACTTGCAAAAATATAGGAATGGACGTGTTCTGGCTTATTTGGAAAATAAAACTGAAAAATATAAGCCAAAAAGGGATCATCATGGATGCATACTACCACAAGAACACAGGATCAGCTTCTACATGTTTGCCCCTTATTTTTAATGTTAATGGGGAAAAAAAAATAATTCCTCAATTAACAAAGATTAATTGCTTTAACACTGTAGAATTCACTGTTATCTAAAAAAGGCCATTAGAAGAGATACCTATATAAGTAAAACAATGTTTTTCAATTTAGAATCTTTTCAGTGCTACTTTCCAACATTTTATCACTAGCTACTCTAACAAACCAGTATAAGAACATTCTCTATGTAGCCTTCAAAGTTTAAAAAAAAAAACAACTGTGAAGAAAAGAGAACAATTGAGATCAAAACCAATCAATCAACATTGCTGCCAAAGTCTTAAACTAGTTGTGTCTCAGGTTTTTAAGCCGATAAACATAAGATCAGAGACTTAAAAAGCATTACAGGATGGCAGTATAGTGAATTTTTTTCTTCTAATGTCATCTTCCTAAAAACATGTGTGAAAGATCCCTATTATTGCCTTTTTGTTGCAGAAAGGTATAGGAAAAGCCTATATTTAAATACCTACATGCTATTTTGGAAAATATCTGTTTTCTGACAATGATCTATCAATTTCTCTTGAAACCCGAAGTGAACAGTAGGCAACATTTGCTTTAATTTTGCTGTATATAATAATTGACTATAAATAATTCAGTCATACATTCTGACAACCAGGAGCAGCATGTTTTACAGGTCACAACTTTTCAATACAGCACCCAGCTAAATTAAAATTCAACTTAAAAAAAGAGACTAACAAGAGAAGTTCTCACTGTTACCTGAAGCAAGTGAACCAATATTGTGGCTGTTTTGTCGGGATCTGGATTTTGTAGGGGTGTGAAAAGAGGACTCGCCAAATCCTGGTAAAGAACCTGTATCCTGCTTGAAGTCCAAACCAGAAAGTTCTGTCAGACTGGATGGTACTGGAAGATATATCTGCTTATTACGCACCAAAGGACTTAATACTGTATGGTCTCCTGTGGGGGAACAAAACCAAACTGCAGACTTAAATTTACTCCATAATATCACATAATACCCTAAAAATCAACCCATTCTGAACAACTACTGGTCTTTAGTTTTTCCCAGAATGAGTAAAGAATTGCCATGATAAATAAATTGATCTATCCGAGCCAATTACTGTTTTTATAGAATAGGCAAGACTGCAGGAGTGTGGCAAGAAGTGTTGTGTTTCAAGGCTCTTCCAGGCTTCAGCACTGTTAGCAGCAGCGTCACCAAGTATCTTGCTTTTCAAAGCAAGCACAACAGGAATACTCTTCATATTTGGGTTCTGAGTTAGAAACAAATAAACAAATCAAACCCTAGTGATATCACCTTGCCTTCCCGAGTAGGTTTTTTCCAAATCATGCTGCAGAAGTCTATTGTGGAAAGATGACTGCTCTTTATTTATCCTGAATTCAAACTGTAACACAATATTGAAAATAAATGTTAAAAGTTTTCAAGTGCCAGTAACATCTAGACACAGACAAAGCCTTAGTCACAACTACAGTTCTCAGAAAACTTTACAAATTATTTTTTTAAATTAAGTAATTGCTGTGATAAAAGTGCACTAATTCTGTTAAGATACTACAACTGGTAAGTTTTACTCTGTTGGTAAGCAGAATGAAAATATGGAAGTCACCAACACATTCCTCTACAGCTGATTAAATTAAGATAAAAAAACCCCCACCCTTTAAGGAGTACCACAATTACAGGAGGAAGAGAGGTACAAATGGAAGAATAAGAAATCATTTATATATGTGTGTGTGTGTATATATACATAAAAGTTTATGGCAGTTATGTACATTTCCACGTTTCTACTTTATGTATCTTTAATAGGGTGAAATAAATTGCCCAAACACCATGAGATACATCAGATATTACATTTAAAGTCAACATGTTACTACTGAAAGCATAAGAATTGGCTGTCATACAACTGCATTAATATAACTGGTAAAGAAAAGGTAATAATTACAGGTTTGCTCTTATCTGCAATTGATGAGGTCTGAATGACCAGCTGCAGACTACAATTATTAACCTGCAAGTTGGAAGAAAAGGGATGTTACATTTTTCAAGAACAACAATCGATACAGAAAGGTGAATCCAATTTGTTTCTTCAAATAAAGGTATTTTCACCACCCAAATCTGCCAATAAAGGAATTACTTTGCAAAACTATTATATATGTCACAGCACTGATGCTGTGAATTTTTAGTTTTGAAAAACAGTTTTAGTTCCAACAATCCATGGGAAGAGTGACTTTCCCGAGGACGTTACCCCCGTTGTGAAGGAAGCAAGTGTTGACATTTAAATACGAGAAAAAATGTGGAAAGGCAAAACGTGCTGGTCTTCCAAGCGGATTTAGATGACAAAACACAGCACCTACCTGCTGAATGACAACACGTTTGACAGAAACACTGAACACGTTGCTCACACACCCGTTCCCCAGCGAGCGGCCCCCCCGCCGCTGCCCGGGGCCTC
>NW_009952711.1:3929473-3931680 GCF_000747805.2 Chaetura pelagica | reverse complement strand
GGCTGTTCCGCCCCGCTTCCCTCAGGAACAGACACTGGTGCTTTTCTGCATCCAACTGCCCGTGCATGGAAACCCGTGAGAAGGCACAAAGCGGGACGTCCCTCCCGAGTGCTTTTCTGCCTCGAGAAGTTTTCTTGCAGGCACGTGCTTGTCACAAAGTGTGGAAATGGGACTGGGAGAGTTGGGGATCAGACGTGGGGCGCTGGCATCAGGCGGTCGGTGCTGGCAGGGCAGTACCTGCCAAGCCCGGGCAGCTCCGGGAGTCCCGAAGCCCCGCGGGTGGATGCTTTGAAATGCACACATCAGGAATCCGGTGGTTAGAAAAGCAGCGGTGCGGCCGCCTGTCCTCGCAGGGGCTTCCGTGCCCGTCCCTGCCCCGGGTGTAACTTTGTGTGGTGTCCTTGGAGTCACCGTTTGCTGCGAGGCTGACAGAGAAATCACGTCATTACGGCTCACCTTGTGAGAAACATGTGTGGGGCTGTGCTTTTTAGCGTGTGTAGGCAGTACTGTGCCAACAGTCAGTGTGCCCTAAGAAATCTGTGGAAGTTCTGAACAGTTGAGGGGGGTGGGATTATAATCCTGAGTATCAGAGGTTTATCTGAGATATGTGTTCCCCCCTGAGAGTCTTGTCTGTGTTATGCGTTTGGTTCTCCCATGGTTACAAACACTGCTTAGTCTGTGCTGGCTGTTCAGCATTATGTAACATTGCTGTATTAAAAAATGAAAACAAAAAAACCAAACCAACAACAACAAAACAACAAACAAAACATTAGCCTGGTAATTTGAATGGAGTCAAATCAACAAAGTGCTTTAAATGACATCAGTTTTCATCTACTCTAATTCAATATTACTAACGTATTTGTAGCAGACTAGAGGGTAATTATTGTAGGACTCTTCAAAGAAATGAGCTAAACATTGACAAGTCCTAAGGCCAGGTCTGTGCAGTGACCACTGGTGAAGCATAAAATCAGATATTGTTTTCTTCCCTATAAAATGAAGTTGACTTAATCTTAACAGAAGGAGTCATCAGATAAACTGAAGCATCTTTCTCAAACATCTTTTAAGTTCACTGTAGCATAAAATTGTTCTTTGCTCATACTGGTCTTTACCTGGATCCTACCCAAGCAGGCAAATAACTCCCATCAACTCAAATACAAAATCAGAGCCACAATCCCTGTAAGTACCCTCTCCTAGGAGGAGTATTTGTGTTCCTATTTCTGCTCCCATGGAAATCCATAAGCAGAGTCATGTCCTGGCCAAGACTACAAAATGCTGCTCCAGCAGATAATGAGAGATTTGGTTAGTGATGCATGTAAGCATATTTCATAACCAAAATATTTCATGGCTTAAGGCACCTTAAAAAATAAGCCAAGCTCCCTGAGGCAGCAGGGTAATCCCTTCCTGTGTTCGTGCCAGCAAATCTGACTCATGAGGACTGTTTGTCACAGTGGTGGGAAGAACTGGCCTCAAGTGCAGTCTCATTTTTTGCCAACCCAAATTTTGAAGAAGAAAACATGGAAGCAATACAGTGGAGTACAATGCAGATGAATTACAGAGACAAAACAAGGATGCCACAAATGGGGCAGTGACTTAAAGATCCAACCCACGTTTTGCAGTTTGGATTCAGGTGGTATTGAAAGGAAGATCTTCCCTGACAGAAGAATGAATAATTACATTGTACATTAAAATGCTTTAGATTCTAATCCTGAAAACAGTATCAACTCACTTTACTGGCTGAAACAGCCAGTGAAATACAGTGCAATAGCCTTTAAGTGCAAAACAAACCAATGCAGGAGTGTTTCATAAAAGGAGCCTCCGTATTTCAGTGAGTTTTTGCAGAGGAACATTTTTATTCTGTTTAAGTACCAAGCAGGATTAGAGAGTATTCCACAAAAATAACGTATATCCAATCATGCCCTTGTTCGCTTCAGTTTTCATCATTTCCAAATCTCGACCTCGGCATCTAAAACCGCGCTTACCCGGCGAGAAGCGCCTGAGTTTCTGCACACGCAGCGCTGCGGTTCGGGCACAGCAGCGCAGCCCCGAGGCTGCCCGCGGAGATGAGAAGCCGGGGCGTTGCTCTGCGGTGGGGAGGCCGTTGTTTTCTGTTGAAATAAACCGTCCACCCAAGAGACACTTGACCTGCCCGGCCCTCCGGGGCCCGCAGCCGTCCCGCCGGGCCCCCGCCCCGGGGGCAGCAGCGCGGG
>NW_009952711.1:3914928-3928698 GCF_000747805.2 Chaetura pelagica | reverse complement strand
CCCGCGGTGACTGCGCGGGGCTGCGCGTCCCCCCGGGGGAAGGGCCGGAGCGGCCTCCGCGTGGGTGCGCGGCGGGACGTGGGTGCCCGCGGAGAAGCCGCGGCTGCGGTGCCTCCGGCAGCTCCTTCAGCTGCCTTTTACAGAAGGGGCTCTGGGCGGTTGTGGGTCCTTTTGTGAGGGCTTTTTGTGTGGGTTTTGTTTGGGGTGTTGTTTTTTTTGGGGGTGTTGGTTTGGGTTTGTTTTTTTGTTCCATTTGGCTTTTATTGCATAGAACCGCAGGGATTTTCTTCAGTGCAGTTAAGAACAGAGACGAGGAGACATGTTCTGTGGCTTTGGAAATAACTTGACCAGACATGAACTCAAGAGCAGTTTAAATGCAGAACTATTACCACTTTATAATCTACTCTTGAGTGTTTGCTAATGTCACTAGTGTTATCTGTATCTAATGGTAAGTTGCAGGAATTATCACTGACACCTACAGTTGCTTTGATGCCTGCCTCTTAGCAAACCTGTGCATATTCAGCTTCTCCTGAGGGACAGGTAAAGGGTCATTTGGATGTGGTGTTGGTGGATATGGTTTAGGGGAGAACTCTGTAGAGTAAGAATGATGGTTGGACTCTGTGATCCCGAGGGTCTTTTCCAACCTGAATAGTTCTATGATTCTACATGAGCTGCTACTGCACCAAAGCCCTTCATCTGAAATGTAACTATGGTTTAAGCCCCTTTGTGAACTGGTATTTAAGTTACTCTGTCATTCTGGCAGTGACCTGGGAAAGGTGCTGTAGTCCTGTCACTCTTTCTTACTCCCTGGATACTGGCTGCTGTTCTCATGCAGTGATGAGTCTTGAGAAATCACTATTGCATCAAGTTGGAATATTAATTCACTGGTATGTGACACTACTCATAAAGCACATAAATATCAAGCCCATATTTTATAGCTTCATACAGAAAAATAAAGCAGTCACTGGAGAAAGTTTGTATAGCACCAAGTGTCTGTGCATCTGCATGTCTTGTTTTGGTGAAGGATTTGAGTTGGCAGTGTATTTTCAAGGTGCTAGTGTATACATCTCTTGTTCTGCACTGAGATAAGCTTTTGGAATGAGCTCAGGAACCTGACTTCTTGTGCTGATTGGAAAGCTTCAACCTCTGAGCTGGCCTTCTGCCTCATATGGATAGGGCAATACCTGTTCAGTGCTTATGTATAAATTAAGTTGGGATCAGCATTACAGTTTTATGCCTTTTCATTCTGAAAGTCTATTTAATCCACTAATATAAGATAAAGATCTGTTAATAAAATTATTTAACTCTTTTACAGTGGTGGAGAAAATGATGACGACTCTGACCAGAACTGGAAACCACCAGAAAATGACCTGATCCAGAAGATAATAGCACAGATTGAATATTACTTCTCAGATGAGAACCTTGAGAAAGATGCCTTCCTTCTGAAGCATGTGAGAAGAAATAAGATGGGCTATGTCAGTGTTAAACTCCTCACTTCTTTTAAGAAGGTGAGCTAACTTTTAAAGACTTTTAAGTGCCTTCTGCAAGTCTGATGAATCTAAAAACATTAGGAGAGATGAGGTGAACATGACTTACTTGATAGAGGCAGTTTTACTGTCAACCTCTTTATCTGCCTCTCTCAGCAGTTGATTTGAGATTTGATGTGGTTTAGTTATTTCTCATCCAGTACTTAAATTGATGAGCTTGTTGATGATTGGCTAGAGAAATAATGGGTTTTTAAGCAACTGTGCTTTTAAATTATCATTCTGTGTGAAAGTAGGGCATAATAAATGGGATGCAGGGTAAAATATTTTTCTAGATCAGCTACTCATGAGTACCTAAGTAATCCTGGTAAAGTTGCTTTCTTGAATCTGAGAAGGGATAATAAATTTGACCTTTGTAAATGTATGGAGATCCAAAAATTAAGAGTAGTATGAAGTATCTGGTAACTGAAGTCACTTAAAGGTGAGGTGGGTTTTGTTGTTTTGCTTTACATTTGAAACTCCTATGTAAATGTGTACATAACAGATCTGTAAAATTACATTAGAAACACTTTGTCAAGATTCTGTCTGTTTTGCAGAGCTATTCAATGTAGAAGTTGAGGCATTCCCAGTTTCTTCAGATCACTTCAAACATTATACCACTGACAAACTCTTAAAAGCAATCCTTGGAAATGGGAAAGTTTGGAGTTCTTCTAAACTGAGATTTTTGAAGGGGAAAAATCATGTCAATTAAATTATAGCCTAAACTTGGCAAAACCTCTTGTTTGGCAAATTTAACAAAACCCACAGAACATGCATTTTCATCATTGTTCAGACCTAGATATGGAATGACTCGGTATATCTTGTGCAGGCTTTAAGCTGAAGTAATGGTTTTCAGTTAGAGAGTTAGTGTCATGTCCTATTTTCAGTAGATTGAGCAGGACATGAGCTTTAGAGGTGCTCACCAATGCCCACTATAGCAGAAAAACTGTTGACTTTTTCACTCAGGTCTGCTACATGAAACTTTAAAATCAGTTTTTGTTCGTAGACTGGAGCCTGCATCTGCCTTACACTTTCTGTAATTAGTTTGAGTGGGTTTTACCAGTTGTGATGCTTAACCTGTGCTTGTCTTTAAGGTGAAACACCTCACCCGTGACTGGAGAACCACAGCCTATGCACTGAAGTATTCAGACACTCTTGAGCTTAATGATGATAACAGAAAGGTTAGAAGAATTACTCCAGTTCCAGTGTTTTCGAGTGAAAACCTCCCTACCAGGATGTTACTGGTGTATGATATCCACATGGAACTGCAGGCTCTCAGCAAACAAGAGAATGGATGCATGCAAGAAAGGATAATGGAGCATCTCCTCAGAACCTTTGTAACTTTTGGTGTCATTTCATCAGTTCGTGTTCTTAAGCCTGGTAGGGACCTACCACCTGACATCAGGAGGGTCAGCAATCGGTACCCCCAGCTGGGAACTCAAGAATGTGCAATTATAGAGTTTGAAGAAGTAGATGCTGCTGTACGTGCTCATGACTTCATGTGTGCTGAAAAGAAAGAGACTGGCATTAAAGTTGTCCTAATAGGCATGAAACCTCCAAAGAAAAAAGTTCCCAAAGACAAGAACCATGATGAAGATACTAGCAAGAGTCTTAAGAAGGCTAGATCCCTTAACAAAAGGGTTGAGGAACTCCAGTTTGTGGGTGATGAGTCTTCAGCAAACAGCTCTTCTGACCCAGAGAGTAACCCTACATCTCCATTGGCAGGACGCAGGAACACCACAAGTAACTTGAGCCCCGTCATTCATCCAACCAACCATTTGAGTCCTCATGTGTCACCCAGATCAAGTCCTTGGAACAGTCCATCCTTGCTAAGAAAAACAACAAAAAAGTCTCCTCTGGCTGAAGGCAGAAAGCTTAACCCAAGCACTAGTCCTGAAATTCCAAGAAAATGTACAGATTATTCCTCAGATAGCAGTATCACTCCTTCTGGTAGCCCCTGGGCACAGAGAAGGAAAGCTCAGCCTGTAAGACAGGAGAAGAGCCCTGTCAGTAGCCCCATGTTAGCTCGGAAAATACAAAATGCAGATGGTCTGCCCGTGGGGGTGCTGAGGCTGCCCAAGGGTCCTGATGGCACTAGGGGCTTCCACAGTACATGTGAACAAAGGAAGGCTACAAAGAATGAATAAATCATTCTTTTAAAAAATGTCACAGGTCAGTCAACTGCTTTTGTTCAATCCTGGTGAAAAACTGTCACTTGAGTGACTGAGCTAGGTCATTATTTAATTTGAAAATATTTTGTATACATATAGAGACTTTATTATTTGTTTATTCACTTCACAGAACCAGAGGATGGTTGAGGTTGGAAAACATCTCTGGAGATAGGCCAGTCCACCTCCTTTGCTCAAGCAGGGTCCACTGCAGCAGGTCACTGAGGGGTTTGAGTATCTGCAAGGACAGAGACTCCCCAGTCTCTCTGGGCATTGTGTTCAGCCACCCACATAGGAAAAAATGTTTCCTTACATTCAGGTGGCATTTCCTTTGTTTTGTGCCCCTTTTCCTGTTACTGTGGATTTCTGAGAACAGCCTAGCTCCATCTTCTTCACTCCTTCCCATCAGATATTTAAAAAAACACTGATGAGATCTGCCCTGAGCCTTCTCTTCTCCAGTCTAACCAGCCCCAGCTCTCTAGCCCTCTCATGAGAGCTGTTCGTGTCTCTTAATCATCTTACGCACTTGCCTAATGCAATGCCCTCATCTGCATTATTGTTTTAAAACGTATTGGTTTGAAACAGACGTATAAATCCTTCATGTAACTACATTATTTGCAAAGCAGCAGTGTGTAAATACTTAAGAGTTTAGTGGTTGTATTATAAGCTGTTGGTGTGTTACCAGTCTAATCACAAGGAATTAAGGTCTTAAAGACTTTGTCTCAAAAGGAACTGAGAAACTTATGCTACAGGGAGCAGTTGCTGCTTGCATACATCTCCAAAGATGATAATGTTTAGTTGGACCAAAGTGTGTATTTTTTTGTGATGTGAATGAAGACTCTGAACATTGAAGATTGTTCTGGAAGGGTTATCTCACATTATGAGATGGAAATAAATGAAATTACTAACTTGGTCTAGATCTATTTTGTTTACCTTAAAAATAAGTTGAGCTGTACCTGAATAGATAAATAAACCTTATCTTACATGATAAAAAATTCTACATATGGTTACTTGGAATTTCCATTGCATTTGTTGGGGGGGGAATAAAGGTCCCCTGCCCCATAACTGATGGTTACTTAAGTGGTGATGTTTCACTGACTGTATGTCACAGTAGTTTTTATACAATATTGTAAACTAAACAGTGGTTATCTCACTATTAACTCTGAATTTAAGAAGCAGGCTCAGCAAGAAGCACTTACCTGAAGCCAAAGAAGGAACCTCTGCAGTTTTAAATGTAAAAGTTACACTCCTAAAATAATAGCCTGGCAACAGTAAGAAGATAAGGTTTAAGCCTCTAATGTACAGCTTGGGAACTGTGTATGACAAAGTTCTACCCAGATTATGATTCTTCATTCCAAAACATCTCCCCTTGCTTTCCAACTTCCATTTTTGAAGACACATAGCAGTCAATTAAATGGAAATCTTGATAATTTATATATAATAGCCCATAATATTAAAAATCTCCAATATAGTGTATGCTTGCATACAGTAAAAAAGGAAGTTGAAAAGAGCAGCACTTACAAGGGCTGTGCTCTATGACTGAACACATCTACTTGTCACATTTAACATGTAAACCTTAAAAATCAAACTTTCTGTATAACACCAGAAGTCTGAAACTAAAAACCTCAGACAGTGAATATGACTCTTATTTTGCTTTAGAAAGTTTTTCACTTCACAGATAAAGTGAACACTGAGGGTGACCTCTTCATAAATAAACAGTAAGTTGACATTTTCTTTGCTAATGAACCAAGTGTTAAGTTATTGAAGAGGTATTAAAAGGCTGTAACCTATAAAAATACTCTTGTTTTACAATACACTGCCATCTCAGTGTAGGCAAACTTATCCTGAGACCAAGATAAATGTAACCAAAACATCTAAGAGAGCTGCTCAACCTGTCTTTTAAAGAGCCTTTCAGTAAGAAAAGAATACATTTGCCATAGTAATTATTTTAGTAGAAAGAAAATTCAGAGAAACATGATCAAAACACAAGTAATAATGCAACTTGATCAAACAACAAAATAAAATGAGATCAGTGAAACTTTGGCAAGTAATTTAATGTACTGCTTATAAATAAAAGGTCAATATGAGGTCATCTGCATTTAGGTAAGAATATATAAAATCACAGTTCTGCTTCACATAATTTTCCCTTGTCCCCAAAAGGAAAGTTTCCTTCTGGGAAAATATTCTGTGAAAACCTCAGGTAGCCTCACAGACCAAGCAACTTCTTTGCTTTTCTCCCTCGTCTTTTTTTTTGCCTTTTGTTTCATATTGCCACTTTGAAGTCCAAACAACTACTTTATGCTAATATTAAAAAAGACCAAACCAAAGTCACAAACAGCTTTTGTATCTTTGCATTTATATTCAGTATTCCTTGTAGAGCCCCAAATGCTTGCTTGTTTAATTCATCAATGTAAATACATTCTAGGTATGAAATACCACATATCCTACACAATCCACAGCAGGCTTCAGTCATACATGTATGCCAATAAAAACAAATGCAATATTTAATTCCTTTGGGACAAATATTTAATTCTCCCTGAGTTTGTTCCTGTCCTCATATTCAATCAATTGCTCAAAACTTATGTTTAAAAATAATACAAAACCACAAATATACACACAGCATACATATAAACTGCTTGGCATAATGTTGCCAGTAAAGATATTTTAAATCCTAACAGCTCTGCCTTTATTTTCTTCTGACTCTGAAATGTTTGAAGTATGATGACATATTTCAACTACTTTTTAAAAGTGTCTTACCCACTGGAGAGAAAGTACATAACAACATGTGGCAGTTTAGTCACTGGTTGAGAGCCCTGCCCAACTACAGAAGCACACTTAACTCCTGTCCCAGCTAACAAAGGATGCATTTCTGTTGTCATTTTTCACAGGCACAGTTTATGGGCTGGTCTGACACATCAAAATTCTGAAAATAGCCAGGGACTTCAGTAAAAAAAGCCTAAGCTAATGCACCCAAGCTGTTAAGCAAACAGAGTTGGCTTCAGCTTACACCACTGTTCCCTTAGCTTTGATTTGACTACATTTGAAGCAAAGATATAGTTGATTGATTCATAGGAAAGATCCCACATCTGTGATCGAGTCAGATTAAACGTTCTTGCCACCAGCTCATATTCTTGTGATAGATCTGTTGCAAAGACTCCTTTATCATCAGTCTGGAGTAAATTGGAAGAAAAGACAATAAAAAGTTAAAGTTAGTTTCTCTACATAAAAAAGAGATTTTTCTATGCATTACAAAACAGTCTTAACTTGCTATTCCACATTTTATTCCAAGGTTCTTTAATCTGTTGGTCAGTATTTCATACTTTATTTGCCCTATTTTCATTAAAAAATAGTAAGTTATTCAAACATATAAGAAAACTTCTTAAAATGATGGCACAGCTTATCAAGAAAATATAATATCCTATTGAAGTTGCTAGAAAGCTGATTATCAAATGATGCGTACATGCAAGCTATGTTCATATGTGCAGGTCTCCTTATTCCTCTTTTCCCTTTCACATCTTCAGGGAAGAAACCATCTCACCCTCTGCACTTAATATCAGTTAGAACCATTTCTTGATTGTCACTGAAGTCCCAGGCTAGCATCAAAAACTTGTGCTCAAAAGCCACCAAAAGGTTTTTAGTCTAAAAGCAGCAAGTTAGGATTATTTAAAGGTTAATGAGATACCCATCAGCAACTCAAAGTCCTCGTGTCCCCAGAGAGAAGGGGGAGACTATATACTAACTATATCCTGCTATACTTAAGACACTGTACTACATTCTCTGTTTACTGCTCTTGTTTTTATATGTCTTTATGGGTCAGCTGCTTTCTTACATGACTTCACTGGTTACCAAGACTTTTCACAATTGAAAAATCTCAGAAATAATATCTAGTTATTAAATATTTCTCACCTAACACAACAGACTTCAAAACTCAATAATAAATAGTACAATTAAAGACTGAGGCTTATTTCAATAATAAGCACAATGCTCTAAGATACAAACACTTGGACAATGGTACAAACTATACAAGTTAAACCCGCAGGATGACAGTAAAATCTTACCAGTGTCAGCAAAAGTACTTGGCACCTCAACATTTAAAGACCTTAATCAGCTATCAAGAGAACTCAAGAACTGTGATCCAACACAATCAACACCCAGGTGAGCAGAAGCTTACAAGCAAGCATTGAACCAATATGTTTAAGAGAAACCAGTTAGTATGTAAACAGTTTAAGTTCATTCCATGTATAGCTGATCATCTTATCCATACTAAAGTATTGCTTTACAATAAAACCAAGAGGAATACTAAAAATTCCCATTTGTATTACAAGCATTCTGAAATAGAACATTATTATTTACTATAAGCAGATGATTTGCTGCAAGGTCAGAAATTTTAAGTCAGCTCTGATCCATAAAAGGAGATACACTTTTCCAATTTCACACTAGTTTGGCTTGTTGTCCAAATACATGGTTAAAATTTAAAAAATAAAACAAATAACTTACACAAAGGACTGTAGGGTGGCCCATGTTGTACCAGTATCCAAAGTGGTGTTTGTCACAGGAAGGCACTGTCTGGGTTTTGATATTTGATGTCATGCAAAGTTCTATGGGGAAAAAAAAAAGAAGAAACAAGAATATATATCAAAGAAAAATACATTTTTTGACACATTAACTGACTTATCTCTGTCAAAGATAATGTCTAATGAAAATTAAAATCATCTGTTGTTGTTGCTTTGATTTTCTGTGCTTCAAATATTATATCTTCTAAGGGAAATTTGCTCATCAATTTGTTCTTAACTACTGGGTGAGTATAACATTTAGGGAGATTGGAAAACAGATACAGAGAAAGCAGAGTCACCACACAACCTTGCACAGTAACTGAACATTATCATTTAGCTTTGTTAACCTGAGACATCAGTTTCTTTCTGCTGCCACAAATACATCAAAACCACAAAAACCTCAGCAGTGCACCTTTACAGACAGTTCTGTCACATACACTGCCATGTTTCTGTAAGTCACCTCTGGTCAAAGACAAAGCAGAGTTACTAGCATCAGCAGTACTTAGGACATCCTGAAATCCAGAGATCACCAAGTAATTTTCTTAGCTTTTTTTCCATACCAACAGGTATACGATTCTGTCGAACAAGTGGCACCAGCTCTTCTGAACCTGTTGTTGCAGAGTTGAGAAATGTTCCATGTCCAATTCTGTCAGGGGGCAGGCCCAGGAGAACTCTGGTCTCCTCTTCCTGATTTGGAATCTAGAGAGGATATATTTTACATTCTGTCAAGGCAACATAAATCAGCACATTAAATAATTACAGTGATTTCAAGGTCTATTTTCACAGCATATCTTAACCAAAAGAAAATGTGACTGGGACTAAATTATATGCATTACTACCCTGTAAAGAAAGAAGTAGTGCATAGAAGTGACTCTCAACTTGGAATTAGAAACCAAAGCAGCCATAATCCTACACTGGTGTGTAAAACAAGACAATCACCATTTGCAGTTCTGAAGCACTTTCAGCTGGAGGCCTCAAATCACCTTTGTATCTTCAGATTCAAAACTACCCCATCAAGGCCACCTTTAACACCTGTTTTACACAGGAATTAAAAAAAAGGTCCAGGAAGAACTGAAACTGCAGGAGGTCAAAACCAGCCAAACATATTAAAAGATGACACAAAACAAAAAGACCATTTAGACATTAAAAAATAAATTATCAGAGAAGCATGCAAAAAAGCCTCTGTAAAAAAAAACAGAAACAAGTTTGAATAAGCCTGTGACATCATGTATCATCCTTCACTTCCTGAAGTAAAAAAAAAATATTTTCAGTATTTATCAGACCCATCAGAGTAAACTTCAGCCACCACTTCAACAGTTTGTATGAAGAAGCCCAGGTCTTTCTCCTGATAAAAGCAGAACTAACAGAACTACTTGTGAAAATGAATTTCACTATACATGGCTTCTGATAAAATGCCAGAAAAAAAACAGTGGAGTTGTTGGAGTATTACTAATTTTCCATTTCACACCTACCCCCCAAATAGACATAGTACACTAAGAAAGGATTTGACAGTTCTGATTGAGAAAAGATTGTTGAAAATTTCTCCTTGTTTTTTTCTCTATTGGCAAAATGCCCCCTGAAATACCCCTACTTTGGCCTGAGAAGTTCAAAACACACAGAAGTTAAGTTTAGTGTCATCAAGTTTTTTATAAAAATGGGAATTACAGAGAAGGATCAAAATAAAGAAAACTTTTACCTCTGAAAGATGCAATGCCAGCTTTAGACCTGCTTTTTTTGCTTCTGAGAGTGGTTCAAAAAAATCTTGACCGTGCCCCGCCTTGAAGACAGCAACACAACAACATTCTAAAGCTTGTTTTACAGAACTCTTCCTGTTACCATAATTAAGAATTCTGGCAACATCAAAACACTTCATTCAAATACAGTTAAATCAAATTCTTTTTCTTTCTCCATTACTTCAGTTTTGAATGTAGCAAGTCACATAATGTTCTGCTATATGGGCACACTTTAGACAAACTGGTCAAATGTCAGTAGTTTAGATGATGTCCAACAGTTACAAGACAATTGTCTTCATTTCGACATCCCTTCTACAGCTATCACCCAGAGCCACTTCATTTCAACTTGACATCCATCCTCAAATGTTTTTGCTTTCTTAATACACAATAACAATGCTGCATCTAAGCAATATTTAAACTAGTGTCAACTTGCAGTATCATTTAACTTGCCTCAACCCAGTCAATCTGACTGAGACAATTTAGTAACAGACATTTCCCAGATAAGCACTACTTGTCAGTGCCTCGTTCTTCAGTGTCATTTATTAATCTATTGATTCTTCATTAGAGTATCTGTCCTTTACAGCAACAGGGCACCACCTGGTATTAAGATTACGGCCCATCCATTCAAACTAGCAACAAGTATCAGACAAAAACTTGTCAGAACAGAGTATGATTAGAACCACTTGCTGTTACACATCATTATATACTTGTTTTCAACAACAAAATAAAACAAAAACTTACAGTGGGATCACCACTGAGGTCAATTCCTACTACAACCCCATCAGTGGAAAGAAGGAACTCTTCAGCAAGTTTCACAGTCTGCTTAGCAACAGCTGGGCCACCTCTTCTGTTTATTGCTATTAACAATCTGGGAAAGAAATGCACCTATTAAAGTTGAATCCAAGCTGTAATATCAGAAGACTAAATAATCTGATGCCAACAAAAATGGCACTTCACATCCTTCACAGCTGAGTATAAAGAGTATTTGTATAGGAAACTGTTGAAGGGATGAAGGTACCAAGCGCAGAGGGTCATAAATGAGATAAACATGTAAGACTGAGCAATGCAGTGGGCACGGTGGTGAGAGGGAGGGCAGAGAGCAGGACCCTGCTCATTTGACGCCTGCACTATCATGTGAGCAACCTCTCTGAGGGGCACATGTGAAGAACGAGAATTCTCCTGCTTCCACAAATACATCTGACAGGGGTTGCTCCTGAGAGTATAAAAGACAGGCAAGCAGACTGGTTTCAAGCAAACACTAACACCTTCTGAAACCCTTCTGCTGGTTAGGACCCCCTCTCCTTTACATCAGGTTGCTTGTACAGCTAATCAAGCAGAACCTTAGCAGTGAATCTAGGCTGTGCAAAAGGAGTCTTAATGCAATTTCCATCAAAACTACTGCTTTTCCCAAAACTGTTGCAGAGAGTACACAGCCTTAGAGCTGAAAAACTTTACCCGTTTTCACTCTATCTGTAAAAAGGAAGATAAAATTCAGGTTTCATATGAATTACCCATTTCCATTCTATGTAATCTAGTTTAAGCACAATTTTCTTTCCTACACTGATGTTTGGAAAACATCTCTGCAAACCACGACCAAGCATCAGACAACACACAAACCTGAAACAGAGGTACTTGATGCACTTTATTTACCTTACATCTATATCCAAGCCTTCTTCTTTACACTGCTTTATACCCTCAAGTACAGTTTCAACGTACATCCTTTTGGTCATACCTACAAACACATGTACACATTTAGAATAAACATTTTAATTAAATTATGTTGCAGACCCAGCTCTCTAGCCTTGTAAGTTTCACTCTGAACCTTTGATTTTTAGTCCATGGTATTCTAATCTACAGAGTTTCAATTCTGTGTATAAATACAGCTTTACTTGGAGGTAGACATTTGAATTAAGCCTCCTCCTAAGCATTTGAAGCCAAATATCTTAATGTGAACCAGAGAGTAGCAACAGGAATTCTCTTATGTGTTTCTATTAAACCACACCTTAAAGAAAATAAAAAATGAAGTAACAAAAAGAAAAAGTACAAGCTATTAAAAATGTTAGCAGACTCATGTCACACTAAAGTAAATAACCCAAATTGTTGGGTAGTAACCAACATATTTTTGTCCTCAAAAAGTCTATTAGTAAAGTGACATGCTTTTACATGGTTAAATCTTTGCTTTTATATTAAAAGTCTGGTTTTATTGACTCAACTAAATTTGACTTTATGTTATAAACATAGCCTAAGTTTTACAGCACATCAGACTTAAAATTAAAAATTAGAACAGACTGTACCTGTGGACTTTTCTTCTCTAGGAGTGCTCCTCAATTCCAGATACTTGACACCATCATCAGCAAATTCTTTAATAACATCTTTAGTTATCTGATTAAGAAACAATATATTTGACATCATGAAAGCAATGCTTATAATTGGTTATATTTATATATATATATACACTTATATCTACATATATATGCCTTGGTAATACTAAACAGAGTTAGGTCAAATGAGAATTTCCTTTTCCGGCCAAGAATATCCCCCAAATGGTGCAGTCACTACCCCTTTCACAGCTACTGTACCTTTCTGCAAGCATAACAGGCTGCCTAAAAGCCCCTTTACAGGAGGAAAGAAGACACTGCACCATTTTCTACTCCTTTTTTGATCACACAAGAGTTCTCCTTGAGTCTGAGGTGAACAAAATGGGATTCTAATTTTGTAGTTTTTGTACGTAATGAACCAAATTAATGTGTTTTACAGTAATAGTTCTGCAGTTGAAGAGGCCATTGTTGGTATTGTTACGTAGAACTCAATGCTGTTAATTAATTTTGACTGTGTGTATTGCTTGCTTGCTATAAGTGAACTTTTAATTAACTTACCAGTAAAATATCTTCAGTACTAGTGGTAATCTGATAGATGATCTGAAACATCTGAAAACATCTAAACCAAACAGTAAAAAAATTAATTGGACAAATGTTGAACAGCAAAATTATCATTAAAAAGAAAAATCTACTCTTTGAAAACATGTACTCACTATGCTTGATTAACCAGCTTGTGTCTTAAAATACAAAGACCATCTGGATGGAAATTTCTGAAGTTAGATGCTAACACTGCATTTGCAACAGAAATTATTATTACTATTACTGCAAAGCTTTTTGAAGCACAAAGGAAAACATGAAAGTATCAAAAAAAAATGAAATTATGCAAGTCAATTTTATAAATATAAGTAGCACAAAAATCTAACAGACTGTACTGTGACTGAAACCTGAAAATGTATTTTCTGTAGTCAGTGTGTAAGGCCACACATTCCTCTGTTTTAAACTTCATTCAAAGGCACTCAGTAAACGTCCCTCACACACTCACATGTGTATACTCACTCATCTAAGGTTCTTTTCTTTCCTTTGTCAATCATAGTCATCCCATTCTGGATCTGAAGGTATGGCTTCCGGGCCATCAGCTTCTTCATAGTGGCAGAACTGATAGAGCCATTCAAATGAGCATGAAGTTCCTAGAGAAAAAGAAGTAAAATCCTATGGATGTGTTTGGGGAGAAGGATGGTTTCTGCATCTCGTTGGCATTACTGTTCTATGAGCCTGGCAATAAACCTGCCCGTTTGCTCCTCTTCCCCTGGGGGCAGCTGTTAGCACTGAGCTCAGTGGGGGCAAAGCTGGCCCAGTAAAAAGGGCTCTCCAGTTAATTGCTGGAGTGGTGCAATGGATGGGGAGGGACAGAGAGGAGGAAGCCAAGAGCTGCCTCAGGGTTAAGAAAAGTGTAACACGGATTCAAGAACTCTTTC
>NW_009952711.1:3913565-3914704 GCF_000747805.2 Chaetura pelagica | reverse complement strand
CTCTTTCCCCATCTGATGCAAGTTAAATGTATGTGCACATTGTTAAAAAATAGCAACATCTGTATGTCCAGTCACCTTTCTTTCTTCATATTTTGAAGTTTTAACTCACATGAGAAATCCAGCAACTGGAGTAACTGCCCTCCTGTGTCTGAGACTGCCGTCTGCCTTTCTCTTCAATAACCTGCCTTTGGAGTTCAAACCTACCATCCTCAGCTCCATTCTTCAGTTTTGCTCCTTCTTAAGATCTCTTGGCTCCTGACATCGAGAACAGGTTCCCAGTGTCTTCCCAAGTCATTCAAAATATATCTGCAAAGCATCTGCTTTGTTACCTACCCCCCTGGAACACATCCCCTCTCACTGGGAAATGAAAAAGTGGAGAAATATTTTTTGAAAACTTGTTATTATAATATTATTGGAAAACTTGTTGAGACTGTAACTCCTTCAAGATTTAATTATTTCACTTTTGTGAAGTATTGTATTTCAGATTTCCTATTTTAAAGTATTAAGCTCCCAGAGGAAAAAGGGTCAGATTATCTCAAACTGTGAAGGTGCACAACTCCAACTGACCAGCAGGAGCTCTGGGTAATTAGCACTCCTGGAAACCAAGCTACCTACATCCTGATGCAGTACATTTTTCACAATCTAACAAGAGAAATACCTGACAGAATCCAGTCAGGCAATAAGCATAGACCCTGAAAAACATCTTACTGAAGATCAACATGAGCATACAGGGATGGTGTAATGTGATGTGGTTGTGATTTTGCCCCAGTGTCTCCTGCACCAGCTCTTCACCGCAGTACGTGCCGTTTGCTGTCGGGCAAGTCCAGAACGGTGACACTGATAAAACACAGTGACCCGTACCAAGCGACAGCGCAGATACACTGCAAGTGTGGCACACCCCTGGGGACGTGGAAAAAAGTGTTATCAGAGGCAGGCTCCTCGGTCCAGCCTCGGGGAAAAACACGACAAAAAAAAAATAAAGATCACGCTCAACTGATTCAGCTGGAAGATCAGACACGAAGCACTGCCAACAAGGTAGACAGGCAAACACCCGCCGCGTTCTGCTGTGGGATGAAGGGCCTCCCAAGAAGGGCACGTTTAACAGGAGCTGCGGGAACACAGCGCCTGCCCGCCAGCCC
>NW_009952711.1:3908029-3913379 GCF_000747805.2 Chaetura pelagica | reverse complement strand
CAAACACCGCCCCGGGCTCCCAGCACCGCCCCGGGCCCCCAGCACCCGGCCCGACCGGCGCCTGCCCGTTCCCGCCCCGGGCCGGGCCCGCAGCAGCCGCTGCCCCACCGCTCCACGCTCCCTCCCTCCCGCCATCAACCGCAGGCGCAAAGGCCTGGTCACAAAAAACACCATCAGTATTAAATTCCGTAAAAGCTTCAAGTTTATTCAAGTGACAGGATTTTCAGAGGTACCGCACCTCAGTGCTGCGACAGTTCAAGCCCAGGGGCAGGGGCAGGGCAGGGCCAGAGGGCTGGGCGAGCAGCAGGCAGCCAGCTGCGGGCATGTCAGCCAAATAAATTAAGTCCTTCTTCTGTAATGACACTAGAGTTCGCTACATTAGCTTGTTATGAAGTCTGAAGTGGATAAACACACCGATTATATTGCCAACTCTTTTTTCAAACTAACTTGGCAGACTTGCTAGCACATGAATATGAGTTGTGCCTTTCATTGATATGCAGGTCAAACAAGATCTACTTCAATTATTTAATATTTAGCTTTTAGTGTTACTGCAATCTCATTCTAAAAACACCAACATTTTAAGTCAACAAGCTCCTAAGCAAATGTTAGCTCTTGCTATATCCCAACACAGAGCTGAATGTAATTCACATCATAAACTGTGATCTATATACTGCCAGTGTAACTCAGGCAAATAAGTTATCCTCCCACAAACACACAAAAAAGTACACTACTGACATATTTAGGGAAGTTAGCTTTAAATTAAATTCAAGCATACAAAGATGAAGTAAATACCTCAATATTCAAGTAAGATTGCATTTCTCTGGGTGCCTGACAGAGCATACAAGTTCAAGCACACTGCAGAATTTGGTTAGCTGTTCAACTTTTTTTTTTCATAGAAAAATAGCATGTCCACAGAAGAAAACCAATTTCAACTTACTCAGATCCACTCTTTTATTTTACCTTAGTTCAAGGCAAACTAAGTACAGATACTGTACAATAAAATGTATGCACAGAGAAAGAACAGCTGTTCTTCATTTTACCTTAACAACTCACATCTCTCTTTTTATTTAGAGCCCTTTCCAAGCAATTATACCTCTCTGAAACATGTTGCACCCACATTTAAATATAAAGAGAACCATCTGCAGGCCCCACATAGCCAACACCTATTAATAGCACATCAATTAGTGTCCATATTCCAAGTCCTCCAAAGCTGAAGAGTTTTCCCAAACCTTCCCGCCACTGACCCAAATAGAAGCGATCGGCACCAAATCCACCAAGAGTGATGCTATAGGAATAAACACGTGATTCACTGTTATTATTTTAGATTAACTCAGTTTGGGTATCCATACACACTTTTTTCTGACATATCTACAACTTGATGATAGTTTTGCTCTACACCATTGAATAAACTATACACTTTTTGTTCAAAAGAGCTGACTGGGTTATTAAATGATAAAGCTTTTGATGAAATTGCACTATTTCTGAGCTAATATGATACATTGACTTGAAAGTTTTGCATTAATGACAAACAAAAAGACCCCCAAACTCTCAAATTTATAATTGTGTTAATTTTCCAAGCTAGCAGAAGTTAAAAAACCCCAAGAAATAAGCTTTAGAAACAGACCCAAACACTACACCCAGTAGTATCTTTGGCTTCAGGAACCATCTCGTAACCTAATTTATCATACTGACCACTTTCGAATTATTAAAATTCAATTTAAAAGGTCTTATCACCAAAAGAACTTCAGTTACTTTCAATCGCTATTGTAGTGCTCTGATGACTTCATATTCCAAAATAGCCTAAATACTTTTTCAACTGCTACACTGTTCTCATCCCTAATAATTTAAAATGCAAGAAACTTTGTCTTAAGGCCTTTCTAGCTCTCATGGGAAGGAAGCTCTAAGCAATGCATACCAGCTACACCCAAGCTCAGTGGCATCTACTAAATTAATTTCAGATGCCAGAAGTAGTTTTTAGAATCTTCAGCCCTAACTGTTTCAAGCATATTAAAAACTGGGATAAAAAAAATCTGTAAACCTACAGACCTTTTGGAGCATTTGTATCTCATTTGACACCACACAAAATGTAAGTATGTCCTCCTCTCAGAAAATGCATCACCTTGTGAAGCCTAAGGATCACTGGCATTAACTCCAGAGGCAGTACATTCCATGCTGAAATAGGGGAGTTGTTTTCTCTTGAGCTCTGTTTACTAAACACAGCTGGTATTGTTGCATATGAAATCTTTGGGCATCCTATGCTTCCAAATTCTAAGCTAGACTGCATGAAATATTGGTTACTCAGTACACCATTAAAAAAAAACCAAGCAAAAAACCACACAAAGTGAAGATTTTATAGACAATTAATATGTTTCTAATATTATCTATTCTAGCTTGACACTATCTAAACAGTTCTTGTTTACCTTAGTGCCAAGGCAGTAGACCACTTATAACCTCCAGTCCAGTTGCAATAGAGCATCTTAGGAAACACACGATTACCTAAACATTAGAAAACATCTTGATGTAACAAAGACCACTTAATACTAAGAAAATAAGCAAGAAATTAGTGTGTTTCTCTAACCAGAGCCTAAGAGGGTTGACACTCATTGAAACAAACAGTCTGAACACAAAAGCTCATATATAGTTCACAGTCCTCTGTTTCACCCATCTCTGCCCCACATCAGAAATCATGCAAGAAATAGGGGGAAAGTTAAACTACTTGGGTGAAACCAACATTAATTTTGTAAATTATCCTATGGAGGCATTTGATATTGATTCTATGTCTACATTAGTTTAATTTATAGAATCATACAAAAATAAAACAGATCTGCTCTCAAGTGAAGGTATACAACAGTATTAAAACCCAGTGTTTTCAGTTATATCTCCCTCTAATGCTTAAAAAATAAAATGTAACTATAAAAAAATTCAGTAGATTAATCAAGGTGCAGGTTGTTACTGCAATGGACAAAGAATCATTGTATTGACCCATTACAAAAATGTAATTAAATTATTTAGAAACAAAGCTGCTTTACTGTTCCAGGCCACTTACCCAGGCAATGAATGTGATCCCGTACTGTGCAAGTGGCGTTGTATCGTTGTCGTGGACAGGAAACTGTCATGCAGCTTGTAGAGTTGGTACATACATAATCAGTTGTAGGAAGCTGCCAGCAAAACTGGCACGTCATGTTAATGGTAAAGTTCTCCTGCTCGTGGTTATTCTGATCCTGTAAAAGGACAGCATTGTTACCTCACCAGTCACACCAAAAATTTATGGTGTGCAGCATCAAATGACATTTCATGGATAGACATTTTGGGCAAAAGTAACTATAACCCCCTTTGCTACCTCTATGTCATCAAGTACAATAGAAAAATCAACATTAGAAAAATGATAAGAAATTATTAAAGTGAAGTTTAACAGTAGAGCTTCCTCCAACCTAAGGCTACTGCCAAAAGGAGGACTCAGTCTCACCTGTAAGATCAATCTGTACCTCTAACAGACATTTAGCCTCCACACTCTCAAAATGCATCCATTTTGATTGGTCAATAAATGGACTGAACTCAATTGTATGGGTGTGTAACAAAACAATCCAACACAAGGAAGGCAAAACAGAGAAACACAAGGTCTGCCTCTACAGCAATGGCCCCAGCTGAACCAGATTCAGTGTGTCACAGACCTGGAAACCTGCCTACGGAAGATCCTGGAAATCATTTTTTTGTATTTTATTACAAGATACCACACCTTAATTAAATAACTTAAATTTGTGTTTCAAAGCAACAGATTACTTACAACACAATGAACATGTGGCTTGACTTTGCAATCAAAAGTGGCTGGCTTCCCATATATACAGGAATAGTTTGTGTTACATGTCATACAGTCTGGTGGCAATCTACTGCAAAGCCCGTTGCTAGGACATTTAGTCACGTAAGATGGAATTTCTGTACTTTCTGAAATGTGAAATATGTGAATGAAATTAAAAAAACAACTTTAAAAGCTATACAGTCTGAAGTATATATACACATATACACATGCTTTCTTTTTCACATCTGTATACATCCCCCATGTACTGAGGCTCTATGAAGGGCTTCCTTATTATCCAGCAAACAGCACAACACCTTTGTGTCACGGGAAGCCGTGTTAGCCAAGTGAGCTACACAACACAGCAGGGCACCCTGCAAGGGTCTCACCCAAGCTCTGTGAGGACAGCACAGCACCACAACAGAGCTTAGCGCAGATTAGCACCACCTCAGCCAGCATTTCTCGGTGGAAGTAATCAGTTTAGGTACAGAAGAAGGCTGACACGTGTAACCTACTTTTAGTTGAGGTCTAATTAAAGTCAGCCACTAGCTCAGCCATTTGCTGTTTATATGCATTTAGAAAACCCTCAATTTACTAGCAAGAACAGCATTCCAGACAATCTTGATGCACCCCTTAGTAAGCTACAAACACAGTATTTGTGTTGAATAGGGAACAGTAACAAATTCCTGCAAAATGCTGCAGTTTTTAAAGAATTTCCATCATCCTGACAGGGCGTAAAACACATGAACCACAGAGCAGTTTAAGTGGTTGTTTTCTAGTTGTAAGACCTTATATAGGCTGATTTTTTATTATACAACCCAAACTAGTTGCTAAAGACACTGAAAAGTAATAATGATGTGTTAATGTTTTTTAGTACTCTGAAAGCACATGCAGGTTTCAAACACATAATTCAAGAACTTTACTATTAAGTTCAAGACACTAAGGAAAAAAGGCCACAGAAGAAAAATCAAAAGAAACAACACACTGTACCTGCTGCTTTAAAATAAGGAGCATTTGTACTTGTTGAAGTTAGACTTTTTGCAAGTGTAGACTGTGGCTGTGAATGCTTTGTGGTCATCAAAGACCCTGCTACAAGAAAAAAAGATATGGAAAAAGTTTTATTTCTAGAATAAAATTCATCTTCAGTCACAGTCTGATTTCAGAAATTACTAGTGAAAAGGTTAAAGAGAACTTTAAAAAAATCCTTTTCCTATGCTATAAATAGCAGGGTTTTTTCATTAAGCATTGATATGAATGATAGATACGAATAGTTTCTCTTGGACAAGACGCTATATTTAGTGACGTTCAGTCTCACGCAGCTGCTGTGACAGAAAGCTGGAACAAGCCCTGGCCGGCAGGCACGGGACTGTTCGTGCGGGCGCTTCACGTCCGTCCCCGCGCAGAGCCCGCGGCTCCAGGCTCCGGGCCGCGCGGAGCAGCGCGGGGGCCCCGCAGGCCGCGCAGCAGGAGCGGCCAGGCCTGGGAGGCAGCGCACACCGAGATTTGCCCACCTGCCTGCCCAGAGGGTGCTGAGAAGCCCCGGCATCCGCCCGCGCC
>NW_009952711.1:3892319-3907308 GCF_000747805.2 Chaetura pelagica | reverse complement strand
GGCGGGGCGGGCAGGCGGGACCCCCCTCAGCGGGTTGTGCCCCTCGGGCAGCGCCCAGAGGCTGCAGGGGGGCTGGAAATGCGCCTGGCGCCAGCAAAGAGAGGTACGCTGTAAAAGCCACCCGCTAATTCATCTTGTGAAGTGCTACAGGAGGGTTTCCCAGCAGTTGTTCCTTCTTTTATTCCCCCTCTTAAAAGCAGGGGATGATCAGGTGGTGAAAACAGATAAACCAAACTAATGCAAGACAAAAAACCGGCCCGTGCAAGTGTCTGGCAGAAGGAAAACACTAGCTTTGTAGTTGTGTAAGACTGATGCACTAAATAGTACTTTCTGCTTCATTCCAGCCACATTTTACAACTACAGATGGATAGCTTAGGTAGTTGAGTAACATCTTTAAACAATCTCTGCCTTGAAACTAAAAAAACAGCATATGAAAGTGAAAAAATGTGTTAAGAAAATCTGATTCGGTTGCCTGCCACGGTGAACTTGGAAACCACTTATAAGCATAAACAAGTCAGAGAACTATGGTCAATTTAAATTCCAACATGCTGGGGTTTAAAATGAAAAAGGGCCAGCTGCACTTCTTTAGCATTCTCAGTATTGCAAGCAAACATGGCAATACATTAGTTTCTTCAAAGCTAAATTTAGTGGGGGGCTGTTTAGAAGAGAGTCAAATCAACAGAAAACCCAAGAAAAAACAAAACTTTCCACACACAGATATAGTAAGTAATTCAGCTTCATTCTTGCCAATCACCTTTACAGCAACCATTTATCACACCAACTCAATCAGAATCTTGTTTCACTTACATTTCCAAAGACACCAATGTAGAACATGAACTCAGAAAAAAATAAATACTCAAGCTATTCCTCCCCCAGCCCGCAACAGAAGCCAGGATTAGGAAAAACTAAGCCAGAATGCTCCTGATGCACACCTACCAACTGCCAAGCTTTGGATTCTAGCTCACACCAGTGACACCACTGCCCTCTGACTAACACAGCTCAGCGGTGACAGCAGCAGCCCCTGCACTTCCCAGCCTTCCTGCTCCACTTATTTATTCCCCCAGCAAAAGCAACGTATTTTAATACAGGTGTAGGACTTTTAAAATAAGCAATCTGCAACTGTTGAAGATTGGGATCCCATGGGATTGTGAAAGAAGTTGGCAGTTGCATCTATCCTCTCATGCTATTCCTGGAGCACCAACATTGCTACATTTGCTTATCTTGGGTACCCATAAACTGAAAATTCTCAGATGAGCCTTACTGCTCTACAGCAGGAAAGAAACACTGTTTCACATGGGCACGAAATACTTCTTTTTTTCTAATGGCATCATCAGAATAATTCTTCTGCATTTAGAGTATGTGAAGTCTTAAATTTCTTGAGTTTTTCAATAGCAGAAGATACTGAAATCTCTCCATGAACTTTGTTGTCTCTTGTTCGCACGTTGACAGCATTATTTGCTTTCTCCTTTTCTCCAACCACTGCAAGACATATCACAAACAATATTAAACTGACTACCCACATTACAGAATGAGTCTAGACAAATCTATGCCCAACATTAAAACCTAAATGATGTTCATAAATGTAAGATACCACAATTACCTAAGATGAAGTTATACTGGGCCAGCTGAGCATTTCTAATTTTCTTGTTTAATGTGCAACTTTGATCTAGATCCACATCTGACGTAAATCCTGCTTCAAAAAATTTGCTGCAAACCTAAAAACAAAACACAAAACCTCTCACAGTATACATTCCACAACATGAATTGTACATGCTGTAATCCCTAATATCTTCCTGTAACTAATTCATGTCTGTGCATAATTGTGGTTTTGTGAATTGTTGTAAGAAAGCCAATGAAGTTATTTGAAGACAACTGCAAACACACTTAAGGGCTTAGCAAGAGTCCAGCTGAAAGACAATACAAGGTAACATTCATATCAAATACTTGCTAATCTCAGACAGCTACACTGCTGAACGTCAAAAACATTTCCTCAGTCTAAGAAACAAGAAGGAACAAAACCACTTACGCTTGTATTAAAAGAAAAGCTGGGGAAAGGGGTGAACCCCCTCCCCAAACATAGTCAAATATAACATAGTCTATAATGTAAGTACACATGCCAGGGAATGGAAGAAACCAGCTCTGCCCTTATTTTCAGGATGTAATTCTGTAATCAAACATGAGATAGTATCATCATCCAGAATGTTTTTTTCTTTAATAATTAAAGTATATACCTAATACCAGAACCCAACACACTTGCATATCACATTCTCAGGCTTATATAAATTTGTAGATTATATGAAGAAATTTACCTCTTCCTCCCCTCCCCCCCCAAATAGGTCTCCAAAAATTTTTAAATCATTCATTCTTTGTTCTAGGACAAATACTTAAGGAGCTATTCAAATTACTTGCTACTATAAAAAAAGGCCCTGCTCTCACCTCCTGAGCATACTCTTCAGAAGTAGGTCCCACAGGCACAACCATCACCTGCCGCGGAGACAGCCAGAATGGCCTGGAAAGCAGGACAAAGAAAAAAATGAAATAAATGTGCATTTCACATTTGCATTCACAGCCAAAGTCATGTTCCCCAGTAATAACTGCTTTACTTCATAAAAATATGTCAATCAATTCCCAGTACAAAATAGCGACTTAAGAAAAAAGGAGTAAGAATAATGCAGCATATTCAATTATAATTCTTATTTCTTCTTTATTGTATAATTTTTCCCTGCAATCTCATGAAATTTAATTTCTAATAATGAATTGCTAATAAAAGGATGTCATATCTCAGACTCAGACCCTAAAATTGAACTTCTTCTCTTGTTATCTTACCCACTAATTTTGAGAAAATTCTAGGAATATTATTTTGCATCATGCAATGGACATTGGGGAAGGTCTGTTCTCTGTACCTTAAACATTTCTTAGAGCTGCATTTGTGTCACATACCATTTTCCTCCATAATTTTCTGCTAGAATAGCTATCATTCTCTCCACAGATCCCAAAATAGCCCTGTGAATAATCACTGGCCTTTTCTTATCATCGCCATCCTTCCTGAAAAAGAGTAAGTAAAGTTAGAAAAAATACATTATTTTAGCTCACAGATAATCTTACTAAAATTCTTCTGTCTTCTTTCCATGAAAAGGCAATTTAGTTATTTATGTTTAGGCACAATCTACCATTTCTATTAAAAATGTACCTTTAAGTCACCAGGGCTTTTAAAAGAACTCTGAATATTCACAGTGACTTAAAATAATCATGCCTGTAGCTAGTGACATAGGCACAAACTCCTAATTTTAAAACTCGACCGACTCAGCTCTATTTCTGTACATTTTAATATTTAATGTTCTTCACTCTATTCTGCTGTCTTCCTTTTATTTTGTTGTACAGGGTCATACCTGCCTTTACTGTTGATTTCTTTCTTTTCAATTACAACCCTGCGATTAAAAAAAAACAGCTGCTGTTTGTAACATTATTATCACCTACCAAAGGGCTATGACATGTACTGTGGTCCATGCAGCAGGACCAAAACATAAAGATACTTATTCTACATTTCCCAAACTCTTTATAATGTGCAAAAACAAAACAAGTAAAACAACCCAGAAGATACGTGTTCACATCAATATGGTACTAAGATTTAAGTGACTCAGTGGATAAATAACCCTCTTCCTAGCTGAAAGCCAAAGTGAATTTTTCATTAAAAACTGTTCTTATTTTGTTCAAATTAATTTTATCTGATTAATAGAATGAAATAATTTTTACAAACATACTAGCTCCTTAAGACACATTTGAATTTGCATGCAATGTCTTCAGAGGAGACACAATGACTAGGCTGAAAATGAAAACTGACTCAACTGAGTTTTCTATAGCACTACTTATAATCAGTTATCTTCAGAACTGGCAGACAAGACAGATGATGTAATTTTCCTGCAATCTGTAGCACTTAAAAGTAAAGTAAGCTACCATTACATTGAGGAAATATACTCACCAGGGATGTTTACTGCCTAACTAGCCTACCAATATGCAGGCTAATCATTGGTTAAGTGAGCAAGAGAGCATCAAAACATCTCAGTTTAATGGGAATTACAGATAATGAAAATAAAAAAAATACATTTAAAAAGAGGAAGATAAGTTGGTGTACCACTTACCCAACATAAGTAAGATTAAACCGAATGGGTAGTTGGAAGTCAAGTTGGATAGTAGCACATTGATGGTACCTGCCAATAGCATCTTTGATTTTAATATCAATCTGTGAAGTAAAATAACAGTTACTAAATATAGTTTGCCTGCATTGTGTCTGCATTCTTGTCCATTCCAAAGTTGTACTAAAAATGCTGATTCACTAACCTTAGGACCATAAAATGCTCCATCTCCTGGATTCAAACTCCATTGCTCTCCAAAGTCACTCAAGCTGTTTTGAAGTTGCTAATAATGAAAACGAGAAAATAATTTTTACACGTAAAGCAGTGCCTTTCATTACTGTAAGTCAAAGCATTTGCCTTAGAAATACAAAGGAAGTCAACAGGCAGCATGAGTCCTATTGTTCAAGCATTTAGTAATTTATGAGAAATAGTCTTGAAATAAGAGTAGTTCCTTGTACAAATGTTGTAATTAATAAACATTCCATCAGTTAAGGTGCTAATAATCAGAAAGTTCTCATTTTATACAGAAACTTCACATCTAATGCGATGGTTTTTAACACTCAGTTTTAGTAATCTCACTATTCAACATGAAATAACTTAAATATCCACCTCTACTAATACAAATATTAAGGACTTTATGTGCTTTCAAATGCATTACCTTTTCTGCATGATCCCAGATCTCTAACTCTCCTAGGTAGTTTTCTGGTCTTGTAGAAAGATGGAGTTGAAAGGTGAAACCAAAAACTGCATACACTGACTTCAAGAAATCAAGACAGCCCTTAATTTCTTCTTCAATCTTAAACATAAAAAATAATATTAATTATAATTTCTTTACATAAAATGTAATTAAGTTTATTGCATTAATCGCAATCAGAATACAGAAATCTGTTATATAAAATAAAAAATGGAAAATCACATGCAAATGATATCCTACAAACCCAAAACTAGGTAATGGGTGAAGGGTGTTGTGGCTCCAAAGCATGGCAAGAAAAGTAAATGTTCTTGTTAAGCCTGGACTTTTGGAGTCATATTGCACAAGTCAGACTTGACAAGAGTGTATCACTTTGTTCACACAGCTCCACTAAAATCCATGGCATCACTGACATTTATTCAGCGTTAAAGACAAAACATAGTCAACAGCTTTTTCTTTTCAGAGGCAGAAGGGAGATACAAAAATTTTACTTTTTGGGGGATTTAGTTGCCAAATAGATGCTTTTACAGGAAAAAACCCTATACAAAAAATCTTATAATGTAATTCACAATTAATAATGCCCCTCAAATATAATTATTTTATTCTTTTGATATAAGCCTTTTCTAATTTCCAAGAGAAAAACAAATTATGGCTATTTGAAAAACGTTTCACAGAGAAGCTAAGTTCAACAGGCCACTGTCTTAAGGGGTTCTTTTTTTGGCTGACTGATAGGGGGAGTTTGTTGTGTTTAGGGTTGTTTGTGGTTTTCTTTTTTTTCCCCTTTTTTTACCTGTTCTATTGTGCAAAAGATGTGAGCATCATCTTGTTGGAAGCGCCTTACACGAGTCAAACCACTTAAAGTCCCAGAGAGTTCATTTCGGTGAAGAACTCCAAAATCTGCAAATCTAAGAGGCATTTCCCTCCAGGATCGTGGACGATGGGCAAACATCAAGCTAGAAGTCACATAAAAGAACCCTCCTTTTATCTTTCTTACAGAAGGCAACAAACTAAAACAAGATTAATACAGACAATAATCACATTGTTAAGAATTTACTCTTTCAGATTTGTCTGCATTCTAAAAGGCAGGCAAACAGAAAAAGTGTAGCACTCAGAACATCATGCTAAAAACTTCCCAGAAAAAAAAACAACAAACAATGTGAGAGTACGAATCAAGAGTGGTTTATTTGTATCCTCTTTTGGTACACTATGTCTGATGCCCATCTCTAGCTGGCATAACTTGTATTTATTAATGGCACAGACTAGTACTAGTGAGCACAAACCTAGCTCACTTAGCACAGATTTAAAGGCCCTCCTACAAGAACAGTATTTTGTCTGCTTGGGAACACTGTCAGAAGGGCTCCCTGAACATAGTGGTGGCTTAGTAGTCTACTGGAAAGACACATGATGTATTAATACTAATTTATTTCCCCTCAGCCCCATCCCCAAAGACTAAATAACAAGTTTTTCCGTTGAGAGTACACACCAATGTCCTGGACAATTCATTGGTTTTAGGGCAAAAGTTTCCTTCTCAACCTCAAAGGAAAACATATTTTCACTGTAGTGCTGCCAGTGCCCTGAAGCTTCCCAGAGTTTACTGTTGAAGACGTTTGGAGATACAACTTCAGTAAAATTACGCCTACGATATTCCTCCTATAAAACAAATCCAACATGTCAAAGGTGGTAAGAGCTTTAGACAAGCAAAAGCCTGATTCTTTCTGTGTTCTTACAATGACAATTTTCTGGGAAACTAAGGGACTACTGCACGTGTAGGTTTTTTACAACTGGAAGAAGGATAGGTCACTGCTTTACTCTGCTCTATTTTCAAAAAGGTTATAACTGCATACTCAGGGCAAATCTGGTATATATTTACATACGTAGATGTTTCCTCTCTCTGAAGATAGGTCAGTACTATGAATGGCCTATCACTTAAGATCAATAATCAATATCAAGCTTGTTAGGAATTACATCAGTAATTACTCACTCGTATGAAATCCACAAGTGTGTTATAAAGAAAGGCACCTCTGGGGAGGAAAAAGCAGCTTCCAGGACTCAAATCATGAAAGAAGAAGAGTTCTTGCTCCTAAGTACATTGAAACAGCATTGCTGTAACCAACACTTCAGAACTACAAACCATGACTACTTCACACATATTGAGACTATCCACAAAAATGAAATATTCCTACAAGGTGATTTCCAGCAGTTTCCCAGCAGCATTAGTTAACTTCTCTGTAGTTCTTACTCTTACAAATTTGCAATAATACTGGAATTCTATTTGACTCTTTCTATGCAAACACATTTTCTCAAAATCCTGAGGTCTTAACCAATCTTACCATTAATAAACAAAGCAATTAAGCATATCCCAACACATCTGAGGGCTGATGGCTGAAGGCTGGGAGCCAGTAATTCTTAATCAGAAATTTGTCTCAAAACCAGAGGCTCTGTAGTGTGGTTCTGATACATCTTTGGAGAACCTTAACCTTGTCAGTATTATTGATATTAGATACATGAGAAACTAATTAGTTGCTTTGATGCTAGAGAATTTGTTTTGAAAGGTATAGAAGCAAAACAAATACTATAAAAATATTCAAGTCTTAACACGTTAATGTAAGTATGAACACTTCAGTAAAGATATTTCTCCTTCTTCCCTATGTCCATTTTCTGTAAATTCACCAGTGACTCCTCTTTTGAGCTTATTATAAAATTTTCAGTAATTTCTCTCTCCTATGAAAAATACAGCATTTTGGGGAGGATCTGAAAAGATCTTACATTAAAATGTTTAAGAGATACCTCCCTAAACCAAGGGACTACCCCATTACTTCTTCCCAACATTAGTTTAACATTTGTATGCAAGTGACAAGTGGAATTTGTAGGATTAAAATTTTAAAACACAACTGACACCAAGAAACTCATAGAACTGGCTCCCATTCAAACTGTCAAAAAACTGAAAAAAACAAACGAAACCACAAAAAGACTGAATTCTATTACAGAAGCATAAAAGAAGTAGACCATGAAAAAACATACCTTTCCAATTTTCCTATGGTCCCTGTTTTTGGCTTCTTCCTGGAATTTTTCCCATTCCTTCATCATTTTATTATCAGGAAAGGATATTCCATATATTCTCTGCAGAGTTTCCATGTCAGATTTTCCTTCCCAATACGTAGAGGAATTCTGATGCACAAAACCCATACTTTAACATAGTATCATATTCCTTCTTTCCCTGAGATTATAAAACCTAATCCACTTAAGTGCTATGACTTTTTTCCTCAGGAAAAAGAATTATATTCAGTCATCCAGCACTTTTTTGTAATACAAAGATACTTGCACTGCCTTTTAATCAGCATAGTAATACAGAAAACAAATGAAAGTGACTAGTGAAGCCGTATTTTTATTTTACTTAGACACCTTGTTTTAACTCCCACAACATGACATAATAAAGCATCCCATGGTATCTTCTAAAGAAACAGAACACGAGTAGGGAAACATTAAAGACTAAACCAAACTAATTCACTCTCCATTAAATCTTAGCTCTTCTGACAATCTAACACTTAATCCCTTAATCAAGAGTTCAATGGACTTCAGTTGGAAGCCAGTAAAAGCACCTTTATGATGAGTATTTCAGTGAGTTTAGTGTAGTAAAGTTACCAAAATTAGCACCTGCAAGTAACTTAAATCACATCATAACGAGAGGCATCTCAACACTGTCTCTGGCTTTCCTATGAGCACTACCATTTTTAAACAGCAGCACTTGCCAGTGTGCCAGGGTCCACTTTACCTCCTGTACCTGAAAGAGACCATCTTACAAGGTCAAAATCCTATTCTATGACCCAGTGACTACCTTTGCTGTCTGTTTACTGCAGAATTGAGTGCATACACACACCCCACACACAGATGTTCACAGCAAGTACTGACTCAAACCAGGACATCTGTGCTACAAAGTGCAGGGCTGGATGGAGATGCTAGGACAATACTGCCACATAAAGTTTAGGTACCACACTCCCCTACTGCCCAAGGTGTAATTGGTCCCACAGCTTGTCTCATCACTACTAGCTTGAGTATTTTTGCAGCTCTCTTCATTACAGTCTAAGCACACGTTACTGCACTGATATTCTGATGATAAAAAAAGATGCTGTTAACTTTCACTGATGTACTGTTGTGATGGTCAGGAATCAGTAGCCCTTGGAAGGAGATGAATGATGGTAATCTGTAGTTACACTTGTACATTGTGAGCAGGGAAAGAAATTAAGGACAATTTTCAGAGTAAGGAAACAACACAAAGGACCAAACATAGTAACTTTAGGAGAAATGAACATGTAATAAATAAACCAACAGACTTCTAGTTTACTTAAGTTTTAATGCACTATTGATTTAACTTACCTTAAATATTTTAAGGGCCTTAATTTTTCCAGTATGTCTCACATGTGGACCCCTGCAGAGATCAATCAGTGGACCACATCTATACAGCAAAAAGACAAGTACGTTTATTTCAAAACACTCCCAACATTTTAAATTAGTCTCTAATGGCACACAAGATAATACTTGACGTATTCAAACACACAAGTATATGCAACAATCAACAATAAGTATATGCAACACTCAGCCAATTCAGTGCATCTGGAAAGCAACTGTGCCCTCTACCTGAAGCACAACAGTCACTCAGTAAATAATCTGCACACTTGATCTATTACCAAGAGCATCGTAACACTCAGCAATTCATTTAGTACTATGTTGAAGTTGGCCAGGAAATTTCAAGCTAGGCACATCAAACGGAAAAAAATTGCTTTGGGCATTTTTAAACTAACTAGTTTTACCCCAGACAATTGAATGAACAAGTTCCTCACAGCTCACTGAGCTAAGAGTTAGCTTTACCTATTAGCCATCAACTCACTGTCATAGGTGGTAACTTATTTTAGTAAGTTTATTGAAACAAGATGGAATGAGTGAAAAGCAGATTTGCTGTTAGTCCACAAATTGAGGCCTAATCTGTTCCAGCAGAGAAAATAACATCTGATTTTACATACGTAGCAGTATTGGTTGCAAACTCAAGTCCCAAACACACATATTCAGAAGTTACAATTAAAACAAAACCTTTTTCAGTTTAAACAAAATTTATCCAACTACAGAAATACTTCATAATACCTTTAAATTTAATTTTACCTGTATATTGTGGTAGTTGGTGTGTTCACCTTCTCATTAAGGATACGACACTTAAACTTGTTATACTACATAGGGAAACATGAAAAGTCAGAAACATCAAAATGTCTAATAAAATTAAATTTTTAAATTATGTATTAATAATGCAAATGTGTTAGTAAAAGACAACTAAAAATTCACATGATCACACATATATATGAAAAAGTTCAGCATCCTTTTAGAAGGATTATAAACCAAGAGGTAAAAAAGAAAGGAAAATGCTTCACACACCCTCAGGGAAATGAGGATTAGTGATTACCACCTCAACACCCCAAAGTACTTTTTCAACACAATTAAAACATAGCACAGTGAGAGTGGTAACATCCACTGTATGACCAAGGGGTCTAGAGGCCAAAGTCTTTCTTCTCACCTCTGTAAGAGAGCAAGAATTAATGTGTATGTATACTAATTTCTGTGTCATCTCATTGAGACTGAGGTGGTTTTGCACAATAAGAAATTATCTTTATTATTGCCTGAAAACATTCTGAATACTTGAGAGGAGTACAGAGAGGGGGGAAAGGATGTTATCAGTTTTTCACTGGACAAGTATTATTCTAATGAGTCAGTAACATGCTGTATTTTATAAGGGTTGCATTAAAAGATCACTGTACCAGAATCACAGCTACTCCAAACATTTACCTTAAACATGTCTAAGAGGATCTCCTTTTTGACTTCCAGCCTTTCAAAAGCCTGCTTCTCTTTTATTATATTTTTACAGTGGTTCTCTAGCAGTGGGAATTCAGTACTAGATACACCCCTAAACAAAGAAGGGCAAAAGAAATATAAAATTAATTGTTTTGATATTCCCATTTTTAAGTGACCACTTTCTAGTGGTCTAATTGGAAATACATGGGATGTGATGTTGTGATTTGTCACTGTACTTTCTTAAATTTCTTATAACTGGCTGCACTTTCAGACACTGAAGTAAGACCACAAATGGAATCACCCTGAGTAAACTCACTGCCATCACTCCCAGAACAGTCTTTTGTCATGTTTAAAGGTCTCAAAAATTCGTAGCTCAAAGATCTAAGAAAAAAAAAAAGTCTCAACCCAGCTGCAAGAGCTAGTTTATCAGCTTATGCAGATTCAGTATTCTTACTGAGTACTAAAGATAAATGTTAAAAACAGAATTGTAAAGCTGTGCACAAGGATTAGAAAAGCAGTAAACATCTCACGAGTCACATGCATACGTGCCACTTCTACAAGTGACTATGGCACCTTGAAACCAAACCCCCATGATTCTTTAACCAACTGCCTCCTGTATCTCCCAGAAACTTCAGAAAGTTTTACCCAAACACTCTACATTTTTTAATTGTACAGAACATTCAACAACTGCAAGTCTAAATGAGCAGGTGTCTGAACACTGGTCTGGAATTTAAATATACACACACACTCAATGAATATGTATATGAATAAGACTAACCTGTCAGCTTTAAATCATACTACATAATTTTACTTTTAACACACATAAACAGGACTGAGCAAAAGTTATCCTAGTACTGAGCTTAAATACAGAGTATTAAAGTTCTTAGACAATTAAATGTTACCTGTCTTCAAGGTACATGTCGTAATAAAATCCATTCTCAATTGGTGGTCCATAGCATAAGCAGCCCCCAAAATAACCTTCCATGGCCTCTCCAAGAATATGAGCACTTGAATGCCAATAAACCTGCAAATAAAGTCAGGTGAGCAAGTCCTAAGGTCATTGGCATTGTGTTACTAAAAAGAAAAAAACAAAGAGGTATACCTGCAGATCCAATTCCATCACCATAGTACTTATTATACCTTGTTCATTTATCTTAGTTTTCAGTCAGTTAAAAGTCTATACAATACTAAGTGCATCTAAACCAACATACCCAATAAAGTTGCCATTGCTCACATATAGTACATTTATTAATAGGGCTGTAAACCACATTATCTGAAACGTCAGAAGGGAATCAAAACCCCAGATCAATACAAGTCTTTTAAGTCCCTAGTAATTCAGACCACTTCGTAGCCACTGCTACAACACCAGACTTTACAGGCTCCTGAAATGGCTCAAACAAGCTTAATCACATTAATAATTCTTTGATAAAATGAAGCCTAATGCTAGTGCATAAACATAGGCTTAGGTCTGAATTCCATTTTAAAAAATCTTGGGTGTGTCACTAAGTATATTCATAGTCTAATTGACTAAGATGCTCCTCCTTCAGCTTCTAATAACTGTGCTGGTACAAGGAGGCGTAAGTTTTATTTATGACTCAAATCTGATACTGGACAATTTTTAGAAAACTGTAAGACAGCCTCACTGTTACTTTCAGTGTCTGACTTGAAATGCACTGAGTCAAACCAAAGATGACACGTTTGAGAGGACATCAAACTATTTCATGTCCGCATACAGAGACATTCTGTAGGATTGTGTTTGAGAAATAACCTAAGTAAAAAATATGGGGAGAACAGAACGTTAAGATTTTATTCACCTATGGATTGTAGGTAGTTAGTATCTAATCTTGGTCAAATACTGCCAAATACATTAAAATTTCAGGTCTTTGTTTTTTTTCTAATTCAAGATTTTAAAAACACAGTGGTGCAATCAATTTCACATCATTAGTTCCTTTAATCAAGCAGAAACCACTAGGCATTTACTTACAGCTTTTGCTTCTTCATTATCAAATGTAAGCAACTCCAGAGTGCAATCCCCCTCCAGTTGACGATCTAGGTCCCACAATTCACCATTCACTTTGGCTATGACTGCATTTGAAGCCAACATTTGACTAAGGAAAAAAAAGCAACAGAAGACACAAACAAAAAAACAGAAAAGCAGATTACAAGAGAGTAAAATATTTAGGTTCAGAGTTGCAAAAGTGCTTAGGTTTCTAAACCCTGAGAGATCTCACCCATATCTTGTAGCACCTTAAGACCTTTAATTTTTCTTTCTATGGTCTTAAACACTTTTCTACTTTTAAGGTACAGACTCATTAAGTCTTCAAGCTTCATTCAGTGGTTTTCAGTGCTGGAGATCTGAAGGAAGTAATGCTCCTAGTAACAGCTTCTACTGTTACCTGGTAACTCACAAAACTTCAGATGTTTATTAATTTTGAGCCGCCTCACTGACTGCTCTACTTTTTAATTGAAAGCAAACAGTATGATCCCAGCACAGAACCTCAAGCACCACTCAGCAATTACCTCACTCAGCATTTTCTTCTGCATTAAGCTGAAGTTTCAATGCTTTCCAAATAAACCAACTTCAGAGAGTCAACAGCCCCTGACCATAACATATATATTTTAGGCAGGAATATAAGAGACAAATTATAGTAACAAATGTATCCCTGTGAAAGTATCACTCCTTGAATCTGCAGGTTACCTAATTCCTACAGCTAATTGATATGGTGTGGTTTTCCAAGATTCCCCTTCAGCCACCTTTCCATCTGTCAGAGTAATTTTGATAGGCTTGCTCTCGCTGGCTGCTCTGTAAGCTAGCAAAGCATCATGTTCTTTCTTCAGTGCTTCATAAAGCTTCAGTCTGTCTTTTATGAAGCTTGGCTCACACTGGACCTGTAACAATTAAACCATACACATCCATATTTGTGAAAGAAATAGAAGAGAAAGGGTTGACAGTGTTCATGCATGACCAGAGGTTCCAACTGAGACAAGATTTTACTGTACTAGAACTTACACTAATATGCAGTACAGCATTTATAAATAATAACACACAGGATTGTCCCATCCAACTTGCTGACTATTTTATAGTGGTTCTCCAATTGGAAATCTGGATCTAAATGGCTTTATGAGCTTGATCTCAGAAAGCAGCCTATATTCCTGCCCCAGAATTTGTGTTTGGCTGACATCCTACAGAAGTTTGCATCACTCCAGCAAGTCCTTGCTTCCACCACTTCATTCAAAGGATCAGATTCAATTACAGTAATTCACAGGAAAGTTTTCTTAAGTTTAGTATTAGGTGGATTACTAAGGTCTACAAAACTACCGGCAGCATTGCCAACACCCCCTTTCAGTCATCACACACATGCTGTTTAATAATTCATGAACCATCACTCTCTAGGAACCACAGCATCCTGACCCTTATCTCCCCAATAGCCCAAAGCCTTTCGTTAGGTAAAAAAAAGAGCTCTAGGAACATATAAGTAACCATACTAATTACATGCAAGACAAAGCACTTAAATAATTACTTTCCCTGTATGCATGCCATAGCAAGCCTTCTTCCCAAAATCTGAAATTTCAAAATACAGCAAAGTATTTTAAATTTCAGGGCCTTTTCAGAACCTAGCCAAACAATACTCCTTCTTCTACTATATCACAGTATAAAATAACCACTTACATCTTTTTGATGTCTATTCACAGCTTCATTTTCTGTTTTCTTTTCCTCCTTACTTTGATTCACTGCAGCAGTCTGACCTACACTGGAAACTTTCTGAAAATAATGTTAATACAAAGTACACCCTTAAGTCTTTAAGACTTCTCCTACTGAAACAAAACAAGCCAGATCAGTGCAACATTGGACTAAAAAGGCAGTTACAACCCAGTAAGAGATGTCCTTATTACAGAGGAAAGAATTCTTATGACACACAAACTCTTGATGTCCAGCAGACACCACAAAACTGCTCACCAAGCAAAACCTTCTAAACACCATTTACCCAAACTTTGCTACTGCAGCCACCCCTGGCAAAGCCTCCCCAGCGACTCCCTGGCAGCCTAAAACGTGGTAACTGCCTCGTGAGCAATAAAACCAACTTTCGGTGGTCTGATCAACTTACCCACCCCAGCGGAAAGGCAGTGCCTACCGGGGGCAGCACTGCCCGGTGCTCCGGAGCGCGGACCGGGCCCGGGACCCGCTTCCATCGCTCAGGCCGCTGCCGGCCCCGCTGCCCGGGCCCCGGCGGCCCGTCCCTCCGGTCCCTCCCGCCCCTTCTCCCCGCAGGGGCCTGGCCCGCCCCGCAGCGATGCGGCCTCAAGCCCCGCCAGGCCCGACCCGGCCCCG
>NW_009952711.1:3881458-3892014 GCF_000747805.2 Chaetura pelagica | reverse complement strand
GCCCCGCCCCGCCCCTGCCTCGGGCTGCGTCCGTCCCGCGGGCTCGGGGCGCTGAGCTGCGGCCGTGACCGCACCCAGGCAGGCAGGGCCCTGCCGGAGAGTTACTGTTGTTATTCGTTCTGCTCGGTGGGTGAATCCCGTGAGCAGCGCTCAGGGCTGCGCAGCCGCGCTCACCTGCCCGTCCTGCTCCGGGCAGATCGGGAAGTGTCAACGCGCGTCCCAGTCCCGCTCACCTGCCCCCCAGGTTCTTCGAAACGCTCATGAAAGAGAAGTTGCATGAAGTGAAGAATCACTCATTCTTAAAGTGCTGATCGTGCCGAGTTGTGAAGATCATGACACGCCCGGTGGTTGGCAATAGGAAAGGAAAAAACCCATCAGTTTGGTTTATGTTCCCAAGGGGCCGGTTTAGCATCTGTGAAGCTCCCGGGCCGGTCTCATGGCTGTGGCCACAGACCTTCCAAACTGGGGCCATGAATATGCCGTAACACAACACGTAGTTCCACTGACCCTTCTTCAGGTAATGTGACACGTGAGGCTTGTTAGAGCTGCAAACCACCACCAGGTGACAGGCAACGCTCCCAATGCGTTAACCGGGCAGGGAACTGTTTGGCAGGTGATACACACCATAGAATCATTACATGGTCGGTGATCAGCTTTAATGCTGCTTGATAAATACTTGTAATTTCAGAAGCAGCAGCAGCCTGGCAGGAGGGTACAGCATCCTAAGATCATAAAGACTGAACATATTCTAAAGCTTGTTTTCCTAGCAGCTTAGCCAAGTACCTCTGTTTGCTGGGCAATAGGTGAGGTTCCCGTAAGGAAACTGCAGGCAAAGCCACAGGAGCGAGGCCGGGGATGCAGAGGCAGTTGAAAGTAATGGAAACAGAAAAAAAGCGAACAACAGACTAAGGAAACAGCAGGAGGAGGCGGGAAGCAGTCATAGCTTTTCTACACAGGGAATTTATGTTGACAGGAAGTCTAAAACCGAGCAAAAACTCCATGTATTAAGCAGCATTTGCGTAAGAGGGGTTATGCAACCGTGATCCCGGGTGACTGACGGTCGGTGGCAGGACACCTCCCTGAGGACTGAGCTAATCCCCCTGGAGCACCGGGGCAGGACGTGGCTGCTGTGTGCTGGTTTATTTTGCTTGGACACAACTTCAAAGATCAAAACACGTGGAAGTTTTGTTGTTCTTAACAGTGCCGTGTTTACCTTCACTAAAAAGGTCTTACTCTGTAATCTTTTTTCTTTTCACGTTTTGCATATAGGATTACAATATATTTACATATTTACATTTACATTCATATTATATGTTTTCTAAAGTATAATTGCATTCTAATGTTTTATGCAAGAACAAAAAGCAGAGGGCATTTATACTGTGGGTTGGGTATGGCCTCTGAGGAGTACAAAATTAAAGTGTAGAGAAGACACTTCATTTCATGTCCTGTATCAGCTTGTACAGATTATTTCAGTTTGATCAGCTGCCTTCTTTAATTAATTTTTTAAATTTATTTTTTTTTTGCAAAGAGATATCTTTGAAGATCACTTGCTGAATTAAAAAGTAACAGTAACTAAGCAATTCTCAGTCTCATCATTACGGTTCAGAAGCTGTTAACAGTTGTAAGGGGCTAATTAGTGTAATGTAATCCTCTTAGGAAGCTGCAGGAACTGAGCTAGATTTCTTTATAATTTGTATGTAGGCCTTCTTCATTCCATTAGAATTACAATAATTACAGACAGCAGTATGTATTTGCATTCTATCCATCCACATTATGTTTACTTTGCATGCTGAATACTGCACAGTAAATGCAGAAGTAGAATTTTCTGTTTTCTATTTAAATATCAGAATGTTCGGACGAACAGCCAAATCTTGGTTTTATAACTGTGCAAAATCTACCAAAAGGGAAAATGAAAACAGGAATAAGTGGCTTTCTGAAATCCCAAGCAAGCACAGAGAGAAAATACTGGAAGAGCTGGATGTGAACAAAGTGCTGTCGTACTTGGTTTACAAGAGAGTATTTTCCTTGGAGGAATACAAAGACATTTGGTCCCAGGAGAGCTACAAGAAGCGAACTGAATATTTTTTAGATAAACTCTTTTTAAAAGGCCCAAGTGCTTTCTCCGCTTTTTGTTCCATTTTGGAGGAGGTCTGTCCTAACTTGCTGACGTGCTTTCTCCTTAGCTATGAAGGTAAGGTCATTGTCTGCTCTGAAATGCTTAAGTGTATATTGGTAATGTCTGGGAATCCTGTGACACTAATAGTTATTTGCTATAATTAGTGTTTACTTTCTCTCTTGCACTAAATAAGAGAGAGTATTTGCTGTCTTTATGGTTCTTTGTTATAGAAGAGAAAATGATGGGAAGGAAAATTTATGAAACAAATATATGTTACTGTAATACTTTGAACATTTAAACGAGTAGCAAAGTAGTGTATATTAGCATTGCTGCCAATAATGAATAAGAGTCAGGATAGGGAAAAGGATTCCTATGTTCTACTGATAACCCTTAGCTCAGAAATGTAACACGGATCTTTTGCTCCCCTCCCCATTTCTGAAATATTTAAAAATAGATTGAGAAGTTCTGTAGGCACAGTGCCAAGTAATTGATCCCATTCCACATTCTTCCTGTAAGTTAAAATATTTACTGTACCTGTCTGTAAACAACTGCAAGAAAAAGATTGTGTTTAAAATTATCAACAATGCAATTTATGTTAATCAAAATGTTAATTGCACATCAGGCACTGTTCATACCTATTTGAGAAACAATGTTTTACTAAATATTAGTTAAGATAATGCAAAAAAAAAACCTGTGCAGAGTGTTTACAATTATATCCTAGTGACCTATTTTTATCTTTCTGTGTCTGTTATATTCCAAATTTTAGTCTGTTAGGTCAGCTAGAGTGTTCTCACGGATGACTGCAGGGTTGTGCTCAAAGGTTATGTACAGAATGTTGTTTAGAATTAAAATAGTCATGTCTTTTACTGATCTGTTCAATAACAGGTTTAAGCACCTTAGTCTTACAACTACTTATAAATAAAAAGCACTAAGTCTGAGTAATGTGATAATTTTAACAAATTAAATAAGAAAAATTAAAATCTAAAACCATTTTTTACCTTTAAAATAGCAGTAATCTGTGTTCTTTCTTGAAAACCTGATGATTTAAAAAATGGACAGTTAGAAATCCAATTACTTGAGAAGGTAACAGATATTTTACCGTAACTGGTTTCTGAAGAGATGCCGACTCAGATCAATTTCCAGCACGGTTTTATGGCAGTTACAAGAAAATTTAAGGAAGCTCACAAATGTTATTGTGGATTTTAATACATGTGGAGTGTACTTCTTGAACACCTATGTTATGAAAAGGCTACTTTGTGACTCTTTACAATTATTATTTTTTAAAGAGCTTAAAAACATAAATACAATGTCTTATAAATACATTGTAAAGCCAGGTCTTTTGGAATAGACATTTTAGAATAAAGTTTTTCTTCCTTTGAATCAACTACTGAGACAGTTCAGAGATATTTTTATTATTTTAACAGATCTAAACCTTCTGGTGGGTACAAAGTTTTTTGGGTACTGCTGTTATAAAGGGTGATGGCCTCAGCAGTTGGGTGCAAGCCAAGGGCTATGTCTCCCTGGCAACATCTAGTAGATACAGAGAAAAAAGGAGAAAGCCACACATTTCCAAAAGAGTAAAGGATCCTGTTGGAACAGCATCCCCAATCCATTTTGTCTGTGCCTTGTGTAGGCAGAAAAATGCCTGAGGCTGCCTTAGCTCAGCCACTATTACGCTCTTTCCTCCCTCCCCTCCCCCAGTAGCATACATCAAATGTGCAAAGCCAGTTTTAGAATCTGTTATTGCTAATAATAATCAACTGGATACCAGGCAAAGAAAAACACATCTATATATTCACATTAATTCATGCACATAATCCGATTAAATTCACACATGCATATGTCACAGATCCCATTAAGTGCATTATGCATTATGGATTTTCATGCATTGATTTGTATAGTTTGATTTTGATAAACCTTGTTATAAGGTACACAGAGAGGTATGATGAAAAAGAGCATTGTTCATTATTTCCATTAAAATAATGTTCATCTCCACCCTATAAATAAAAGCTGAAGGATAGGACAAAGGAATCAAAATGGAAGGAAGACTGTCCAGATGCATGATGAGAAGTTGCCATCCCTGTGCCACGTGGCCTCAACAGCACAGCTAACAGAGCAGCTGTGCTCCATCCTGCCCACTGCCTTCGTTAGGCCCTGCATGGCAGCTGACTGAGCACACAGAACAGAATCAATCCCTGTTATTGATCAACTTAAAGGGCAATTTTCTTTTTTCTGGACCTGCCCGTGTTGGTGGATATGGTCATTTTAATGTGTTTCCATTGTCTTCATGCTTTGCAGAAAGAACCATTTGACAGGTGCTGGAAATGTAGATCCAAGAGGTCACTCAATCTCTGGACTCATGTAGTTCACTGCAAAAGCTGTAAACTGTGTTAGTGAAATGTGGCCAGTGAATGATGATGTACTAATTGCTTGCACACAGTTGTTTTAACACCATTTGGAACTCTTTTTTCTCATTATTTCAAATAATTACACCTGCACTAATTTAAGGGGTGTTACTGCAGTATTTATTCTTCCAAGACCATAGTGGCTTGATTCTTCTCTTCTAAAATTCTCATTACAGAAAAAGCACAGCTCTTAGGACTCCATGGGGAGAAACATCTGGTTGTTACTTGCCCATATGATACAGTAGGTAATAAATTCTTCTTTGGCCAGGCAGGAGTCTATATGGTGTAAGAATTTCAGGTTTATTTCCAAAATTCCTATAAGTTGTGTGACCTGTACTTCTCAAGTCTAGTGGAAATAGCAACATGGTGACAGGTTTATCTATGAAAGGTCAAAAGAAATTATGTTAACCTAAAACAGCCACTTACCCAAAAGCAACATCACAGACATAACTACATCAAGCTGTAGGTGTTACTTAGACTTATTTACCAGTTTTTATAGAAATGTCTTTCTTTTCTCCAGACTGTATGCATAGACGTTTCCCAGTGTTACCAGAGCAAACAAAACTGACAGCTGTGTCCGAGATGGAGCTGCATGAAACCTGTCAGATGAGTCACCAAGAAGGAAGCCCTTCTGCTGAGGAACAGCCACATCGATCATTCAACAAATACAGGTTAAAATTATCAGTATTATGTCTTTAATGATCATGGTATTTCCTGCCACTTAGTTTCCATGTTAGTGAAGTATACCACTGATGCTTCCAAAAAGTTTTTAGTCGGCATCTGATTTTACTTGGCATTTGTAAACTATGATTCTGTTTAGTATAATGAACATATTTTGATGTTGGTGAATGCTGGGGTTCACCTCTGGTCTTTACTACTGATAGTCATTAGTGTGTGATGCACCGATAGGTTTCAGTGTTCAAGGGCTAAGTACATATGTAGATTTTCTTTTTAAACTTTATTGGAAATTGAGTGACAGCCTAAGTTAATATCACAGTTCCTGTTATTTTTATTTATTTTAAGAGGGATATAAGAACAGCATGTCACTTGATAAATGCTGTGATACTGGGATTTAAGTCCCTGCTTAAGAGATATGAGCATAAAAAAAGGACACAAACAGAACTCTGAAAAGTCCTAAAATGCTGCATTTTATGTAGACAGTATTCAGTTCAGGCATTTGCAGTTGTGTGTTCAGAATCATTCCTTGCTTAATTCAGTAAGGAATCTAGCTGAGAATGGAATAGAGCTCTCAATATCTCATTATCAGTTATACTGTAGATAATTTACATATGTTGAGCTAACAGAGAACTGCTTGAAACTAGTTAAAAGCTGTACTGCTGTTTCGATGTGTCAGTAGCATATAAACAGTACATTATGAAGCCTTAATACCTCTGCATGTCTGGGTTAGTTTTGTTAAGTTTCAGCTAGGGAGTGGATTACACTAGCTTGTAGAAGTGCAGTAAAACTTAATGACTGTGAAGTGATTGAAAAAATTGTGGTTGTAAAACATTAAGTTCATCTTGAGTAGCAGTGAAACATGAAATGGCAATAGAATATGAAGGCACTTGATGCAATACAGTATGGGCCCAAACTCTGCAGTATGGGTTGATCTATACCCACAAGTAATGGATTCCCAGTCAGAACTCCTTTCTCTACGTACATTCACAAGAATTCCAAGAGACTTGCAGTCAGTCATAATCTGAATATGGGCTGTTTGGCTTTAAATAGATTAATTCTGTAGCACTGGTCCTGTAACAGCACAAGACAGTTCACTTACAAATCCAAACCAATTATGAAATGCCTGCAGCAAAAGAGCCACATTATGGAAGTAGTAGACAAATACGGAAGCTTTCCTGAAGCTAGTCTGTGCTGGAAATACTTGATAGCTCTAAAAAAATCTACCAGCTATCATAAAACATGACAGTATCAGCATTTGCTTCACTGCCCTTTTGCCAATATTTGTAAATATTCTCAATCATTTGTAGTGTATTTTTTTCTAATGACATGAAAGTGTCAGATACATAGACACACTAGGGACAAGATTTTCTGTCTCTGAAGTAAATGACAAAATTCCAGATGATGTTAGTGGGAGCATCATGGTGAGCTAGAGCATTCTGATAATACAGATAATAGATGTTTCACAATTACACAGCAGGTGTAAAATTATGTTTTTATATTTATTAGTCTTACCACTGCAGAATAAATGGTTACTTTCACATCTGGGAAGAGCAAAATCACCTCCGTTCTAAACACTAGGATGATCCTGTTAGTTAAGAGTCCACTAATTATACCCATTCAGTCAGTAAAGCACATGGGGCAAAAAGAAAACACAAAGATGCAAAAAGTGTGTGGGTTCCCACTCAATTTTTAATTTAAAGATATAAGCCCAAATAAGGATACTCTGCTCTACTTTCACAATTTCCCCTCTTGAAACAGCTCCAGCATTTCTGATTAATAGAATCAAAATGTGATCTTTAACAGAAGAAACAGAGTAAGTCTGGGGTTTGTATATTGTGATTCGGTCTGTGACTAGACAGGGCAAGCAGCTAATCTACAAATAACCTCACAAAGATACCAGACAGAAGCACCATATCACGTGTCTTTTGCAAATCAATGTTAAGGATATGTTCCTGGTCTGATTTAGGATCACAATAACCTTGTCCCTTGAGCTCTTTATTGTCCTCTCTGTACTTTCTTTCCCAGAATTTCCAAAAAGGACAATCTCTATTAGACAAGTGGATGTAATTACAGGTTGCCTGAATATGGCCTCAAATTAATTAGTACTGCTTTCAACACACTTTTTTTTTTTTTTCTCCCCCTGCTTTCTTTATCTCTCAAGCATCACTGGACACTTGATGGTGGCCCTGTGAAAATCAGGCAGATGATATCAAAGATAATATTTCATTATGATTTCATATTTATTCTCTTATTGAGAACTAAAATGCTGAAGCAGACAACTCTCAGTAGCACATATGTGTTACTCCCATGCATAAAGATGGTGTCAATGTCTGTCAATTAAATTATCAGAAAAAGGAATATCCAAACTGTGAAAATCAGAGACTAATTTTGCAGTTGTTACCACACAAACCATTTATTTTCACACTGCAACCAACAAGAGATTTTTGCACCAGCTTTTCCATTTCTATGTAAATGGATTATGTTTGTGTATATACGTACTTTACGGTGCACGAACTTCATTTGTATTTGAAGTCTGCTTTATAGACTTCCCATCCTTTTAAATAAATAGGTTTTCAATATTTGAAATTCAACATTTTGCACTGGGAAAAAAAGCTCAAGGGTGGCAAAACTCCCCTGCTAATTATAAGTTCTGTTGGAAAGGAGACAGTCAGAGCTTTGCTTTAGATAATAAAAAAGAATGTGTACAGATCTTGTAAACAGCATTTATTCAGGAAGAAGTGCAGAGCTAAGTCACAGTGCCAGATTTTTACAATTTATCTGGACAGCAGTATATCAGCATCTGGCACCTCTAAACATCATTATTAATTGAGGAATTAGAATTTTTATGGCATTTTGGCATGTGTTTTGTGTCCTGTCAAAACTTGGTAAAAGCACAGGGAGCACAATCCAAAAAAATAAATTTATGCCTTAATTTCAGCACTGTTGAGGCCAAGGATCCAGTTATCTGACAAGGCACTAGAGTCTAATGGTCACAAAATAATTGTATTTTTCTGTAAGATGGCAGTCTGATGGTTATAAATTTATGTTTCTACTTATTATTTCATCATACAAACATCAGGTTGTCTAGACTGTATGTCAAGCTGAAAAGCTTATGGTCTGGCTAAGTAAGTACAACATTTTGTTTTCAACAATTAAAAAACCTGACTTACAAAAAGTAAAATCACACTAAGACAGGATGATTGAGAAGGTTTTACACTATCAGGCATATTGAATGGATGTAGAAAATTGGCCTTTTCTCACTTTCCAGACCATTTGTAAAGTAATAGCTCAGAAATCCCTTAAACTTTCTGCTTTAGATATAGAATTTACTTTTCTTTCCAATCAATCACTAAGACAGGATGATTGAGAAGGTTTTACACTATCAGGCATATTGAATGGATGTAGAAAATTGGCCTTTTCTCACTTTCCAGACCATTTGTAAAGTAATAGCTCAGAAATCCCTTAAACTTTCTGCTTTAGATATAGAATTTACTTTTCTTTCCAATCAATACTCAGAGAAACAGTAATTGATAAAAAAAAAAAAAAAAACAGCCAAACAACAAACCTCAAAAAAAGCAATGTGGGATTTTAAACTGCAAAGACATTATTTTGAGAAGGTTCTGTCCTCTTCAGTCAAAACCACAGGATTCAAGAAGCTGTCTCTGAGAAGCTGGGTGCAGAAGTCAGGGCAGTATGTAGACTTCTTACATTTAGATTGTAAGATCCATTTACATAAGGATTAAAAGTAGAAGGATGCTTTCTGCACCATTAATAATAATCTCCAGCAGCAACTATGAAGCATTCGGCAGTTAATACTGAAAACCCAGGGTACCAGCCTCTGCAGAAGTCCTGTTTCATGTGGCCACTAGATGGTATTGTACCACAGTTATTTAGAGTTACCGTGGCTACCTATTTGAACATATTGCCGTGAATGGTTAATTAGAAGGGTAACAATATCATAACATTAAGTAGTGGTGACTTGTTTCCCCAGTTTTCCTGAGCACGATGCACACACACACAAAAGGGGATACAGTTTAAGGCATTTATTGATTTTATTTGCTAATATCACTGAAGGAGTCTGTATTCCTTACCAACCAATACAAACGTAACTGTGAGGTTTCAAATACATAGTGACAAATACTGCATGTGGGAAGCAAAACACTCTTTTGGAGAAGACAGTGGAATTCTGCAGGGGACTTACTCTTCGTAACAACCTCAAAAATCGATTGGAAAAAGGTGTTACCAGCAGTGAGGTGGAAACGTTTGTTGAGGATACATGTTTCCCCAATTAGGAAGTGTGAGGGCTGAACTCATAGAACTGTAGATGGGCCTTCAGACTAAGTGACTGGCTAACAAAACGGCAGGGGAAATTTAGTGTAGATAAATGTGAAATGATGTATATGATCAAAAGTGTTCTGGGCTTCATGAATACAGTGATGAGCTCTGTGCTGCCTCAGAAGTGAAGGTTGTAGATTATGACAGTTTCATAAAATCTTAGTGCCTGGCAGAAGCTCAAAAATGAAAATGTTTGAAATTGTTAGGAAAGGAGAAAAGAACAAAACAGAAATATAATTATGAGTCTATAATGCCACAGGTTGTTCACAGCTGGAATACTGTGTGCTGTTCTGGTGCTTGCATCTTGAAAATGTTCCATTAGATCTGAAAACACCTCAGAGAAAGGCAGTGATGATCAAACACATGGGATGGAATGGTTCCCCCAGGAAAAATAATTCAGCAGGCTGGAACTCTGTATTCTGGAAAAGAAACAACCTATGGAAAGAGATAAAAAATTTAAAAAGGAGAGTGTAAGGATCAGATACACAAGTATGGGAAACTAGGCTGAAGTAGTGTACACTGAACAGGACAGCACCCACTGCCTCTAAAAGAAGCTGTTAGGTCCTGCCTAGTTGTACTTTGATCAGCTACATAACAGGATAAGGAAACAGAAAATGGTTTAACAGTGGTTGGTTCCCTCTTGTCAGGCTTCCCCCCTCTCTTGGTGTGGTGGCAAGCCAGGCTAGGCTGGCAGTGGCCGTAGGACATGGACACAGAGGTTCTCCAAAAGAAAAGGTCCTTAGAAGCGCCACTGTTCATTCATTTCTTTGTTAGTGAGTAATTTGTGAGATGAATGAAATCAACCAACCACTGAGCAAGCAGTTCAGAGTAACTAGAATCTGTCCAAAAACAGAAGTGAGGGCCACTGTACTTTTAGACCATGTACCAGAATGCATCACCTTATACTTTACAGAAACCACACTTTTAAATCCTAGTAAATACAGTAAGTCCATGTTGTATCAGACAGGATTGTTATGTTGCTCTGATTCATTACTTTTTAATACTCAAACAAATGTGTAGGG
>NW_009952711.1:3861553-3881303 GCF_000747805.2 Chaetura pelagica | reverse complement strand
AGGGAAACTGAAATATGTCTTTTTTTAATGAGTTGCCTTGAACTATGAACAGGAAATATCATAACTGAAATCCAAACACAATAGGCCTCAAACATAATTGTAATTTCCTTCCTGTAATCATCTTTACACTGCTGATGTAGTAGCTTGTATAGAAATGTAAAGCAGCATTCCAGCCAATCCCAATGCTAGGCAGTGCTTTTAAAAAGCAGGATTGATTGTACCCCATATTCTGTACAGATCAAGTCTGTATGTGCAAATTCATTCCCTTTATTCTGAAAGAGGACTCACAGGCTTAAATGATACTACTCTCCTTCTTTCCCCTCCCAAATTCCTGTGTTTTGTCTGGGCAAGGAAATTGGGAAGACAGATATTTCTCTAAAACAGCAAGTAGAAAGGAAAAACCAGAGCCTGGTGCTCTCATTTATTCTACCTCATATTTTCCTACTTTCAAAGATTACTTAGAGAAGTAGTTAGTCCTCAAAAGAGCTTCTAAGGACTTCCTTGGTATGGAAAGAGAGAGCTCCTTCATGAATGGTAAAGTTTTTCCCCAGAACTGAATGATTTGAAAAGGCATTGGAAACAGAAAACAAATCCTGCTCTCTTGATGAAGTTTATGTGAGAAGTCTCTGTAAGAAAAAATTCTAAAGGATTATGCACCTCCTCATAGAGGGTATTCTGCAAGAGAGGATGTGTTGAGCCCATCCAATTAAGGATCAAGAAAAGCAGGAACAGCCATTTCTTAGCAGCAATTACTGAGACAAAGCCTTGACAGGCTTCCTCCAAACACCTGCTAGTTGCCATGCCCAGGTCATTGCCAGCATTATTGCTGTGACGTTGCCACCCTGATTTTGCATGTGCTTTTAGTGGAAACCTGTTCTGTAAAGTGGAAGCTAATACAGCAGGTAATATGCATAAGGGAAGGGTTTTATTCACATTATGTCTGATCCCAAATGTTAGTGAGGCTCCAGAGGATTAGGTTTTGATGAACCAAGTGACTGCACTTTGTGCTTCTTTGCCACCTGATATTTTTTTATGACGTGGATCAACAATAAAAATTAGCATTGACATACGTAACAATTGTTACCAGTGAGCTTGTGGCTTTTGGCATCACAGCTGTCAAATCAAGGTCAATTCATCCAGTAGCATTGGCTCATTTGACTGCTCAACTTGTTTTGGAACTTGGACCAGATAAGTCACAGCTGTAGTCAGCAGTGGAAAGAAGTGGAAAACATAAATGAAGGATGAGAAGAGAAAAGCAAACAAAGATGTCAGAAGAAGTGTTTTTCACAAGTAATTTTTGAGATTTCCATATTAGAAATACTATCAAAAGTACCTTCCAGTCTGTCACTGGGATTTCTTGCAGTTCTCAGACATTGTAGTTAAGTGTAGTGTAAGTATAGTATGTTAAAATGAAGACAAAACTGTTTCTTCAGTAGCCTGCTCAGCTCAGGGTAATAACCTGCATTATAGTCTACAGAAATTGTTCCTTCTGTAAACTGTTACCTTTGCTACACAAAATGTAAAAGATGACAAGTTTTAAGATATTACAGATAACTAAAAGGCACTTCTGACTGAAGCAGCAGTTGCTTATGTAAGCTAACTATACTTACACAGAATGTATTTTTTTTTTCCGTACAAGATACCAACTGTGGTAACCATTACCATAGCAATGCATTATGCATGCTTCCTGACACAATATCCCATGCCTCAAAATATCCAGAACCCAGCTATCTAGTCTCCCTGGATTCTGCTCACAGCAAAACTAGAAAAAGGATGAAGGTAGCTTTTGGTCTTGAAAAGGCTTTTTACTGATCCTTGAATTTCCCTAACTTCTGGCTTCTGCAATTAATTACAGCAGCCTCAGATTACTCTTATTTTTGGCTATTCTTGGTTAGAAATGCCCAAAAGGTAGTTATTTGTGTCAGAAAGAGTCAGAGTACAGCAGTAATCCAGCTACATGCCATTCTCTGGGAGCTGTGGTGGGGCTACTATATGCATGTTAGGGTACTTCTTCACTACCCCAAGAGCCTTTGTGCCTTACACATTTTCCCCAGGTACACTTTGCATTGTCCTAGTAGTTCACCCAAGGGGATCAGGCCTTCCAGCTGCCTGTCTGGCAGCCATCTACTCAATATTCTAATTTCAAGATAATTCTTCCCTTCTATAATGATTTCATCTTCTAAAATTAGGGGGTTTTAATACAGATTAATAGAATGGAAGTGTCGGTTTTGAGCAGGGGCAAGTATGAGAGGAGGTGGACTTAGCAGTATGCAAACCCTTTGTCACTGTGCTGGTCACTTGGAATATGCATCCATTTTTGCCATAATCTAATTTACATGTAAACCAGTCCTTGAGTAGCAAATCATAACAAATAACTGCACCTTAGTAACAATTTCTCAGAGAAGCATTCTGTCTTAAGACTTAGCTGTCTTTAGAAAGATTACTTCTCTGTAAACATGTTTTTTGCCACAGCTCCACCCCAACAGCATCGAAGCATAAAATTGCCGTCCAAGAGTGCTGTTGGAAAATGCTCTGCTTGCACACCAAGAGAAAAAATGGGTTAAACTACATGTTATCATATAGGTCTTTCTGTCATAAAGGCAGCCTTAGATTGTAAACACTTCTAGGTCAGAACATGTTTATCAGTCTCACCTGGGAGCTCCAGGCACTGAAGTCATACAAATAATGCTAAGAACAATATTACCAAGAAACAGATACCAAGTTTCTGGAATAAAAGATAAAAATAATTTTTGTTACTTTTGGTATCATTGACAAGGCTATTGTACAGTGTTTGGGAAACTTTTCTGTTGGAAGCTGCATGAATAGTCATGTGAATTTTAGCACAAAGCTTTTAGACTTCTTCAGACTACGTAGGTGTTTACTGTGCAAGCAAATGATTTCTAAAGAGGCAGAGAGCTATATATACAATCACCCAAAAGAGCATTTAAATCAAATAAATTACTTTTTTTTGAAGTCTTTTAAGACTGAGCTATAAATAAGAAATTGTACTATCCACAAATCTGAGAATAAAGCAAAGCATTAAATCTAGAATACCTTTTATGCAAGTCTAAGTGGATTGTTGAACACACACCCTCAAAATTACAGTACAGGCACTGCAATCTTCAGGATGCTTTACAAAGCCAGAAGGAAACTGACAAATGCAGACACAGGATTATGAATTGATTTTAGAAGGGATCAAATAATTTGTAACCCCTGTCCAAACTCCAGATTCATGTAATGATTTCTGAGAAAGCTAGACATTAGTCTACATTGGTGATGCAACACTTGTGCAGAAATGGCCTAAATAAATTCTCATGAATAGATCAAAGAGATTATTATCTTCTACTTACACATTTTTCTTATGCTGCAAATGTCACAGCCATATAAATGATCTGGAATGCCTAGATTCAAGACAGTTTATTTTCACAAGTGTGCCCCCTAGCTTAAGTTTTAATGATAAATATGGATGAAGATTTTCACCTCCTGTTTAACTTCATTAATTGACATAAGTAAGGATTTGGGGAAAAGTCCTATGGTAGTAATATTCAAGTTTTGATGTTTTATTAAAGAGTTTAGCATCAAAGTACTGCTTGTATTTTATAAATCTTACTTTATTGGAGTAGTAACCATGATGGTTTTATTCACTGGTTTGTCTGTTTATTTACAGATACGATTATAACTGAGATTAACAGAATTGCCTGCAAGTTAATTTTGCCTGTTTTCCTTATTTTTAAATTTACCATGGGAGGGAAAACAAACAAACAAACCACTTGCTAGTAATACAGAAAGTTCAGTAAGAACTGATGATTGGTGGTCTATAATAGCCAGAAGAGCAAAAATTGGGTGCAGAAAAATCTGCTCAGTAATACAGTTCACTGTTATTTTTACTCTAGCCCAGAAAAAAAGAAATAAAAAATCAGTAAGAATAAAATTAAAAATAGGTAGTATATATTATTCCTCTAATAAGCAAAGGTATCATTCTGAGTTTGAAAAAAGGGACCGTTTGATTTAGACTAGAGACAAGTACAAGGCAAAAGGTAAGTTACAGAGGATATGACTTGAACTTTTAGAGAAGAATCCCTTCTTGTTTTTGTCCTGAAACAAGAAAAAAATGGAGTTTGAAAGGATAGAAAAGAACAGAGCAATTACAAAATATTTTTAATTTATTTCTAAAAATTGTAAGTAATCTGTAGAATTAATTGCCACCAGATAGTATAAAAATCATTAATTTAATGATATTCAGAATATTTGCACAGATAACTTACACTGCTGTAATGTTGCTAACAGTAACTGCAGTTTCCCTGCCATTTTGTAAACCCATGTCTAACAGAAGACTGTTTAGAAGAAACATGTCCTAGATTGTGCTTATTGTTACTAAAATCCAAAGAGAAGGCAGCTGTGGTAACTCAGGTAGTGCAGCACCATGCAGAGTGTATGGGGCTGGTGCAGAAAAATCACATCCCTGTTAAAAAACAGCCAAAAAAGAGTAGATTAAAAATGATGGCACATGAATGACTACAGCAGGGAATCCTTGCCTACTGGTTCTGCCTCCTATTCTCCTATTCTGCATTGGTGAGGCCGCATCTGGAGTATTGTGTCCAGTTCTGGGCCCCTCAGTTCAAGAAGGACAGGGAACTGCTTGAAAGAGTCCAGCGCAGAGCTACAAAGATGATTAAGGGAGTGGAACATCTCCCTTATCAGGAAAGGCTGAGGGAGCTGGGTCTCTTTAGCTTGGAGAAAAGGAGACTGAGGGGTGACCTCATCAATGTTTACAAATATGTAAGGGGTGAGTGTCAGGGGGACGGAGTTAGGCTTTTCTCAGTGATGACCAGTGATAGGACAAGGCATAATGGGTGCAAATTGGAGCATAGGAGGTTCAAGGTGAATATCCGAAAAAAATTTTTTACTGTGAGAGTGACAGAGCCCTGGAACAGGCTGCCCAGGGAGGTTGTGGAGTCTCCTTCACTGGAGACATTCAAAACCCACCTGGATGCATTCCTGTGTGATGTACTCTAGGTGACCCTGCTCTGGCAGGGGGGTTGGACTAGATGATCTTTCAAGGTCCCTTCCAGCCCCTAAGATTCTATGATTCTATGATTCTATTAAGATTTATGTTCCACTGTGCCAACGAGTCCCATGGCTTTAGTAAGATACAATCAATCAGCTATTCCAAGAACAATTTGGTCCTTCATGTGCACTGGTTCCTCTCTCTTATTTTCTTCTCAAGGCTACTTTCTCAACTCTAAATAAAAGGAGTAAAACAAAAATACTGAGTGGAAGTTTCAGTATGTTTCTTAATTTTACAATGTCCCTAGAAACCACTGATGTGATTTTGCATAGAAAATAAAAATACTTCAACTTTTTACCACAATATGTTAAAAAATAATATAGTAAAGTTTAAATTAGTTATTTAAAAATTAAACGCTTTTGGTCCTAGCATTAGTGAATAATATTTTTGTGTGATTTAAATACCATGGAATATCTTAAATATGTTTTCTGATAGATCTGGGGCAGCAAATCCCTTCTGGACATTTATCTCTGAAATTACATTGAAAGGAATAAACAGCTGTCGGGAATATAAATGCTAACTCATCAGAATGCTGACTCAGTGCTGCAGAAATCAAAATATGTTCGTACGCTAAAGAGGTAACACATCATACACCAACTAGTTGTATTTTATGTTGGACAGCCAGAAAACCAGTTGAACTAAAAAGCCAGGGAGTAAACATCAAACTATTAATAGGGAACACTTTAAGGTCCTAATAAAGAAAGACCTGACATATGACTGAAAAACTTAAAAGTAGAATTTTTTTGCAGGAGAAAACAGTTGTATTTTACTACAATATCTGATGTTCTGCCAAAAGATGTGAGAAGATTTTTTTCTCAGTAAGTTTTGATCTGGTAATAAATTATCTTAGGAAAATAACTGCTATCTAGACATTATTTCAGGACTTTTTATCCAGACTGAACTTATTTTTGATACCTTGGGTCAACTACTTTGACTTCAGTTGAAGCTCTCTGCACTCCATGGCAAAGATTTTGGCTCAGGCTGGAGTTTTGTCCAAGCAAGTAATGACTTGGAATAATAGCTTGCTGTATGTTTTCTGCTGGAACAAATTACCTTAGATTTAACGCATATCTTGATTAATATTTTAACAAATGCATATACATGCGAATGTATGTGTATATATTCCTAAAACCATTTCTATAGTTGCTGATTTTCCCTTTCATATTTTTGTAACTGAGTGCCAGACACATCCCTTACAGAATTCAACCTGTATCTTATAAAAGGACAAGCGCCCAGTCCTCTGGATTTTTTTACTTTACCATAGGTCCTGCAGCAATGCTGCAAAGGAAGAATTTGCTTTTCAAAAGTATGACCCTGGGCATTACTCAGCAATGATGGCCATCAAAGGGAAAGACCGAAGACAGCAATAAAATTTCTCTTGAAATATGATATTAAAGCTAAAGAGTCTTTCCACTGAAAAAAATCCCACCCCTCTGACAAAAGAGAATCTAAAAGCAGAAAATCTTAATCACTTCATACAAGAAAATATTTCTAAACATAAATGATTCTTAAAGAAATATTCACAAAGACATACTAAAGCACAGAAGCGAAGAATTCTATTTTTAATTTTACAACCTCAAGCTTAATTCCTTTATTCATTTCAACTCTTCAAGCAATCAGGATTTCTCAAGCCAGAATCTGTCCAGGCAGCAGAATTTCTCTGCTGGGCTCCCCAGTCCTGTGGCATCTTTGTCATGACTTAGTTAACAGGCAGTTTCACAAGGAAGCCCCAGGTCCTGCAAAATCCAGTCTAGAGGCTTTGTTTCATGGCCCTAAGTAAAGTAGTCTTATTTTGTAAACTGAGTGAAATTTGCCCTGTACTGGCATGTCAGGCCTTCTGGTTCCAAACCATCCAGTTGTTACTAATCTGTTATGTAGCCAGTATCTCTTTGTGCTGTGTGATCTGTGAGCAGCCAACCTTTCTGCTTATTCTTATACATCAACATGCTTAATAACCTGTAACATTATAAAATACTCATGCAGATATTACAGAATGCGACTGCAACTTGGACCTAGTTAAGGCTCACCATAGCTTACTGCTTTTGGTTTGAGACATTACTTAGTCGAGCGTATTTCTGTATTTAGTCCTTGGACATATTTTGTTTAAAATCTGTGAAGCAACTTTTAGTTACTTTCAAATAATTACCATAATTTAAACTTTTGACTTGTGCTCATTAGCTTTTGTTTCTTAATTTAAAAAAAAAAGAAGCTGTACCTCCTTCCATAGTATTTTTTTTTCTTGTAATAATCCTACATTAAAAGAATAAAATGTACTTTTTCCTTCTAGATACAATATCTGTGATCCTGCCTCTTAAACTTCCTGGCTTATGAAAGATTTGGTGGTTTGGAAAAATGGTTGTCTCACCCAGAGTCTCACATCTGGCACCAAGATCAGCACAGCTAGAAAGAATCTGAAGCAATTTAAATTCTCGCTCTAATTCCAACTTCTGTTGAACAGCCTTTCTTCAGCTGTTCTGCTTCCAAATTAGCTTAGGATTTCTTATGTCATGATAGTTTTAATCCTTCTAGTTAGGGACATGTTATCCAGTGGCAGCCCCAGGGCAAGATTTTCACCTTAGGTGCATACATTCTTTCTGCAGAATTCAGAGATAATAACACATTTATACTATTTCTTTTGTTTAAAAACTTTTTTTTTCTTTTTTTGGATGTTGTAACTGTAGACAGGATAGTGGATTATTTTTTAAATGTGATTTTTACCTTGGGTAGTCTTGCCAAATAAGACTTCTTTTATCCAGACTTGGCCCATGGCTTCTGATTCTGTGGTTTAGCTTTCTTGTTTGTATTAACAGTAAGCTTTGGATTTGCTACCCATCTCGGCATACTTGGAAAAGCTGTTCTTCTCAGAGCTCTGACTGGATTATGCAATTCTATCCCATTTTTCCTCCTGACTTTCTCCTGCTCCTTTAATTTACTTCTTGCAGTCATGCAACTATAGGAGTTTAATAAATTTTCCAGGTTTCCTAAAACTCTGTTGTGAACTCTCTGTCCTGAATTTCACATTCTCTACATCAAGTTTATTATCCCTATCCCTTTGGCAATCTGGACTCTCCTGGGAACATGTGCTTTGGGGAATTTGACCCTGCACAAAGGAGTTCATGGCAGTGTCAGGTCTCAGCTTCTGGCAGTTCTGTTTGGGACTCTGGAATATGCAGTAATGAAGCATGATTAAGTATGGTTGGAGCTATGTGATACTTCTGTATGATAGCAATAAAGACCAAGCATCATTATTTGGGATCAGCTCAAATAAATCTGGCACCTTAGATCTTTCCTTCTTTAAAAGTGACTTTACTTTAAATCCAATGAGTCTTTCAAATAGAAAATAGAATTGATCCTCACCTAAGATTTGACACTAAATTTTTTGTGATAGCTTTCTTTATATCAAGCAAACAAAACTCCATTTTAAATCAATGTAAAGTGTCTGAGTAATAGGAATTTTAAGAGTGCCAGTGCCGCAGGGTAATAAAAACCTGGCACAGAGACACTGCTGTCATGGAGAAATGTTAGGTTGTTGCATTAACTAATAACAATAGATGAATTAATCAGTTTGCCTGTTGTTTTTTGTTTTGTTTTGTTTTGGCTTTTTTCGCTGCCAGCCTGGTAGACTGTGCTGAAGTTCTCTGTTGCTGGCTAGGTTGAGGGTTTTACTTTTTTCCTGTTTATTTATGTTTATTTTTCTTTTGTCAATACAATCCCCATTCTATTCTTACATCTCCATAGAAATCTCCCTGTAAGTGTTACACTTGTGACAAAGAACAGTGTCAGAAGAGCCACAGTCTCCCTTGGGAAGCATTTGCTCATTCTTTTTATCTGGATCACTTAAAATCTTCAAAGACCAGCTGCACCTGGGTATTAATGCTCTTTCAGAACCATATGTTTCCCTTCTGCATAAAACTCATGTAAAGGGGACACTTACATAAAATTCTTGCTGCAAATTATTGCCGCGTGCTCCTTCTGTAAGGGATAAAGGATAAGGAACAAGCAGGAACCCATTATTTTAATCAACCCATGCAAGACATCAGAAATCCTATAGGATATTTAAACATAGCTAGATCTTTCCCTTGCCTTCCTCCAACCCTCCCCCAAAGTGATGGTAAATACTGACTGCAAAGAACCCCTGTGTATTCAGCTGATTAGAAATACAGGTAGCTCTTTTAGAACTAGGTACAGTTGGTTTCTGCTTGAGGAGTTCCTCAGTTACAGCATACAGACACATGAAGGTTACCTGATAAAGGGAAAAGAAGATTCAGAGAAGTAGACTGAGACAAAAGGTTATAAGAATATGTATTGTAGGTTAGAAGTGGAGTAATTTTTAAATTATGTTATATAGCAGAGCAGAAATGTTTGTCATTGGGGCATTTTAGGTGTGTTAACAGATAGATGTTATTTGTACAGTAGTATAATAATGCATTTCTAAAGAGAAAAGCAGTGTCTCTCAAACTGACATTCTTTGTACTTTAAAAGACCTATGGCACAGAAAATGGAAATTAAATCTTAAGATTTGATGAAGGTTCAGACAATTCTTGTAGCCAACTCTCCCAGAAATTCATCAGTCTCAAGGTTAGTGTTATTCACCATTATACTCCTTCAGAGAGGCTTGTATAAATTTGAAGATGACAGAAAAGGGAATGAGATTCTATGCATTATATTTAACTTAATCACATTCACTTGGATTCTTAGCTATGACCTTGAATGTGATTGTATTTGTAATATAATTCACCAGAGAGAAGGTGAGCTTCTGGAGCATCAGATTTGTCATGAGATGTCAAATCTCTGCATCAAGTAGGATGAAGAGTAACTGAGAAATTACATTGGTGTTATCCTTATTTTAAATCCATCAAAAGAATAAAACTCTTTGCAGCCAGAACAGCATCAGGATGCTTATACAGAACTTTTCATCCTTGCTGTTGGACAACTCTGTCTCACTGGTATAATGGGTATTTTTTCTTAATGTGCATTCCATGCATTGGGAATTGCTGCAGTGTAAGACAGTTAAAAGTTTTATTTTATTCTGACAGAATAGCACTATGTTGTCAACATTTACAGAAGTCAGTGGGAACTGAAGGTATTGAGCACATCACATCATCAGATAGAAGCTGCAGCACCATGCTAAGACAGATGCTTTCAGAAGTTGCAGTAGAAGATATAATTTAAAATTAACATAGACAGAGGTATGTTCACATGAAAATACAGGAAGGCAAGAGCAGGGACTGTTTGTCTTTCATTCGCAGTGTGGATACCACATAGTAACATTTCATAAATGCCCAAGACAGATGGTATGTAAGTTATTTGCAGAATAAGATAACCAGAAACTTACCTATTGAAAGGAGTGAATCCTATACAATGTGACCCACCTTAATCTTTGGCTTCAGGTTCACAGGAAACCTTCCCTCTACACAGTTTCTGATTTATTGCTGCTATCATAACGATATGCACAGATCACCAGACTGAATGTGTTTTGCAGTGAATACTTGCAAGTGTTGGTGTTTTTGCTTTGTTCTTACCAACACTGTCTTCTGTCTTAGAGATCCCTGTGTTTTCCTTTAGTGTCAGAGTACTCTGGTACACATGCAAACTGCCAGCACTGCAGAAGGGTATCTCAGCTACCACGGGGTCACTCACAGTAAGTGGAACATCATCATTTTTGGCTACATGAGCAGATATGAAGCATGATTTCATTATTTCCATTTGAATACTCCCTGCTATTTATTCTGGTGTCTGGCCACTGCTTTACTCATTATATTTGTTTGTCACTAAGATCCAACCAAAGTTTTAGAGAGGAACATCACATCAGTTTTGTGTGAGAAATGAGCTGGTTTTCTTCAGAGAAACGCCCTGAGCTTCTGTAGCATTTGTATCTTTCACTTGGGAGTGCGACCAACGAATATGTGCTCTAGCTGCTTGGACAGCTGGCTTGGAGCTAAGTGCAGTGGGTTTGAGAGTGCCCCTGCTCATTATGCATTAAGCAAGGGTATTTTTTGTGTGCTTTAGTTTTCAAATCTCAGCGGTGGTGCAGATGGTTCCAAGGAAGGGTTTGCACTACTGCAATAAACCAAACAGATCTGCAGAGATGTTTAGAGTGCCAGAAGACATCTCTATTTTATGGCTGTTTTAGGAAATCTTCAAGATTCATCCTTTGTATATTATCGAGGAATTTTCACAGAATCAAAAAAATAGGGATTTTTAACTAAAACAAAAATAATAAAATCCATAGCTTTATTTTATTTTTTGTTGCATCCTCTCTGCTGCTCCAGGGATTGGAGAACCAATGAATAGCTCCCAAAAATACACAGTGCTGAGTAAGAACCAGGCAGTTTCATAACTGCTTGGGTGCTCTTTACATGGAGACAGTAGGTAAATTGCTTGGTTGGCAAGAGAGCAAGTAAGCTCTCAAACCAGCTAGTGTGTAATGAGAACACTCACTAGAAATACTGCTTCCAAAACCCACCAAAACTAAACGACACTACCAGACTCACATGGCATAAAATTATTACTTCAGTGTGGCCTTGTTATTTTATGCCAGGTGAGCACCCCTGATCCTAACAGGGTCTGGCTTTTTCTTTAGATGCTCCAACCAAAAGTATTAAATATGAGAGGCAAACAAAGGGTCAGGGAAGTGACTGTGTTAAAAATTAATTTGTTTATTCATTTTTGGAATGTTAGGAAGCAGAAATATTTTTAGTATCAGAAAGCACTAATGCAATGATGAATTTTACGTTAGAAGAATAAAATCTTGTACATCAGTATTGTATATCTGTTTTTCTGAAGTCTAAAAAACAACCAAAAGAAGCTGAACAGAAAAATGTTATATAAACTGCCAATACAGCAAAAGGTGATTTAAGTCTACTTGCCCTACCAGAAAAAAATCTTAGTAGTGCATTATTTACATTATTCTTTAGTTAAAACCAACTGACCAGAACACCCACACCCCATAACCCAAACCACTCTGTGCTCTGTGTAGTAGAATAATAACTTGTTTAATTCTCCCCTTTTTCCCTTTTGCTATTCACGTGTTTTCTCCAGGATGTAAGGCATCAAGCAATTTGATAGTGTAACATCAGGAATGCAATAAAGGCAGTTTTATTTTTATACTGGGACAATTAAAAAAAAAATTGGCCCACTCACAGCAAATTTGGAGCCAGATCATCTATGCCAAAAGTAGCAATGTAGAAAAGAAGCTAGAATTGATTGTGTCTTCTCTGAAGCAGAGGACAGAAAAATGCTTATTTGTTATAAAAATCTGGTTTGTAGCAAGATTGTTGATCTGCACATGAATTTTTATTGTTTATAAATAACTTAATGGACTATGGAAAAGTCTTGACACCAGTTAGTAAAAGAAGATACAGGACTGGAAATCCCTTAAGTAGAGTAAATGAATTAAAACCCCCCATGTTCAATATTCAAAAATACCTGTATCTGGAATGAACAGGTCTGTTCTTCATTTTGTATTTGATTGGCTTGAAGGAAACTAAATAGAAAAAGTATTTTCAAAATTGAATAAGAATTTGGGATACCCAGTCGGACATATAATATATTGTCTCAAGTTAGGCTCTCAGAAATTGAAACATTTTTTATATTTTGGCTCAAGAGCTCCTTTAAGCTGATTTTTATGTCTTTCTTATACAGATATATGTTTTTATATACACACACACACACTTGATGGGAGGGCTTTATGCTGTTTTCTTAAAAAGAAAAATTCACTGGATCTTGCAAACTCTTAGCAGCATGAACAGCTTTTGCTCTGGATCTTACTGGATTTTTGAAAATTTTGTAGATGCAACCTGTAAGCCATTACTATATTTGTAATCTGGATGAGATACCAGTTCACTAGTGTACGGCATCAACTCATTACTGATGAAAGCACAAGTGATGTTATAGGAACCAATCCTTCAGCCTGGTGTGCTCAAACTGCCTCTTTCCCCAGGTTACTCCCAGATACTCATTACTATCTACCAGGATGCTCTGAGAGACAGGTAAATTATAACACTATAGCCACTTGGGAAACAGATCTGCTATCTGCACCAAAATTTCCAATTATAGGAACATTTGATACATATTGGTATTGATAATTATTGAGCACTTGTAGGTTTAAAACCATATATTCAACTGTTGTTCCTTCATCCACGCTATAGAAGTCTTGTTTATCACTATTTCATCATTTATACTCTCTTTCCATTTTATCTTTTATTAAGACAGGACAATGAAATGAGTAGCTTGTGGTCTTTTTTAAAATTTTTTTCTATTTGTATTTAGTTCCATTTCTCTTTGTCCCAGACAAGTAATACTTGACTATCACTAACACTTCTGGATTGAATTGTTTGATTAATGTTTTGTTGAAAAAAAAAAAAAATCTGATTAAAATCAGGCTTAATATGATTTTTAAGTGTCGATAATTAGCATAAACAATATCCCTGTAATGAGCTCCACTAATATTGTTGTGATCTTTTCACAGCAGATTATTGTATACTTGCCTCTAATTATAGTAAATCCTACTACATTAATTTTCATTGTACTGGTAATGTGATTAAAATAGTATAGTGTTAACAGTCATATACATTGCAATGAGACCAGATTTCTTACTGAAAGTAAAAAAAATATTTAATGTTTGTATAAAGTGTTCAAATATACAACTAGTTATACATAAACAGTCTTCAACTGGGATTCCAAACAATTTCAATACATTCACGAAACATCCAGTTAGCTTTCAGGCTTTGTATCTCCACATGGATGTAGAAACACTCCTACCAGGATTTAATCAAATATATTAACCAAGCTAAATAAGGGTCTGAATTACTACTAATTTATAAAATGATACATGCATATATTTTTTGGCAGAAGAAGCTCCTTAAATTTTGATAATACCCTCTCTCATTTTGATCCGTTTATCCTGATGTGTAGCTACTGTGCATAGAACTCATTATTCAACTAAAATAAATGTAATGGAAATGTAAGGAAGCATTCTTTCTAGACAGCTGAGTACAGTCCTATGAATTGGTCCTCATTCCCAGTTTTTCACCGTGGTTCTATAACACATCTATCACAACAGTTCAGATACACTCAGCCTGCAATATTCTACATGGTTTTTTTCAGAATTCCACACCCTTTCTTCAGCAAACCATCATTATCCCTGCTTTTCACAAGTTTCCTTTCTCTTTTCAACGTTGTGTGCTTGGAGGCTTCCCCATCAGGCATAGCATCTAAAAATGAAAGCTATTAGCAACTCCACATCCCAGAATGAGCGCAAGGGCTGATCACACCTCACCTCAGACCTACATACTCTCATACGCATAACAACACGCAGTTAGCAGGTCTAATTAATTAGATCTTTGTGTTCTGAGATTGTGATGTGTTGCAGATGTTAATCTATTTCTTAGAATCTTTTCTGGGAAGTGATGTTACTTATGCTTCTTTTTATTTTGCATTTCACATTGAAATGGTATGCTTTGTGATTTCTTCCCTCCAGTAGTTTTCTACATGAATAAGCCATATCAGAGAGCTCTAACGGAATTCATGCATACGCTTGTTTTTTTCTACATTAAGCTTATTTTATCCTGTGAGAGTGTCATGCTTGTCAGGCATAATGTGATATTCAGATAGTTTTGACTTAAGGTGTTTTTTCTTTTTTTTTATTTTTTTTTAAGAGTAAAATCTTAAAATACAAATTTGCAAGCAATATGTAAAAGTACTGGACATTGGCAATACAAGTCCACTTTGTTCTAGCCTTATTTGACAGTTAATAGTATAAAGCAGCTCCACATCAGACCGGGTAGAACAGCACTAACAGCACTTGTACAGGATGCCATTACTAAATAGGCTTGACTGTAGTGAAACAGGGATACTCACTTCCTTGTAAGTTTCTTATAAATATTTCAAAGCTTAATCTAGCAAACCCTTCCTTCTTGATAATCCAGAGTCAAATAAAAGTTATTTATTCTGTGAAGATCTTCTTTTGAGAAAACAGGGTGAACGTTCTTTTCTTTGAAAGCAAAATTATTTACCCCTTTTTACTTTGGCAGCATAAATGAGTGACCAGGATAAACTGTTCCAGAAAATGCAAGGTAGTTCTAAATGACTGTGTCAGTTTATAACCATACTCTCTTAGATCCAGAGTTTTCTGGCACCTGTCTTGAAGGCACTTCAAAGAAATATGAAAAATTCCCCTTTTGTAGATGGTCTATTGTGCAGTAAAGTGTGATAGAATTCCTCTGAGTACTTTTGTTTTGTTTGTTTGTTTATGATGGCACTGTAGGTATCTTTATAGATCTTCACATAATGTGGACTTCATGGAAGAAACAGTAATAGATCAGAAAAAGGGTTTGCACTATATACAATAAATAGTAGATAAGAAGTCACAGAATTATGTATTATAAATGCATAGATAGAAAACACATAAACACACGCACACTTTTTTCTTACTTTCAAGGAGGGAGAAAACCCATGGAGTCACTGAATCTGACATACTTGTAGATTTTAAGGAAGTCTTTTGTCTTTGGCAGGTATGATCCCTTTCTTTTTCTTTCTGGAAAGAAAAGGAGAGATGTGTGAAGCTTACACATGACAGATCAAAATGGCAAAAAAGCCTGTTTCAGTAGTGTTATTGCCTGAAGAATCTGCATTAATGCTCTAAGTTAACATAAATATTTATTAATATTATTATTATAATTGCTGTACAAATTAACAGAATAAAATATTCATAACAACTACTGCAGAAATAGAACCCTTGTTAGTAAACAGGAGGATTTAGATTAAATTAGAGATTGAGCTCAGCCATCTAATGTCATTTTTTAATGTCAGTGTTGTATCCGTCTCTGGAATGTTGCCACTTTACCAAATGATGTGTGTAATAAAAAATCCCCAAATCATATTAAATACTGCAGAAGGCTAGAATATGACATATGTATCAAGACTGTTTTTATCAGCCACTGCAGTAAAAGTCAGCAAAGGGAACAGGCATATCCTAGGAATAAACAATATGTTAATTCTTCAGCATACACTGTACAATAGTATTGAGAAATACATGGAAAGGACAGTGTGATGTTATGCTAAGTCTGTTACATGCAGAGTAAAGCTAAGATTAAGAATATTCTAAAATGCAAATAAAATATGCTATTTAATATGACATAAAATAGCAGCAAGTTTATCAAATGTTTGCTTTAGTTCTAATACATTTTTGTCAACCTAAACAGAAATGCAATCGAAGGCTTAAAATGTGTCATTAAGGCCTAATCTACCCTCACGAGCTGCTGATGCTGCCATTACAGTACTAATAAAGATGCCATTTATTCTAGTAACATTTTTTTTGCCAGACACTGTAGCTTATGCAGATTCACTGAACAAAATAAGCTACATCAGCAAAAAAGTATTTTTGCTTGTTCACCAGCACAGATGTGCCAGTTAGAGGTGTGATTTCTTTTTCCTTACATTATTGCAGAAAAACTACATTATCTGAAGTAACTTAAGCATAACCAAGACTTTCAGAAGTACATTTCTGTAATGTTTCCTAAGAGTCTTTTGTGTCAGAGCTAAGTTTCTTCTCCTCCTGTGAGCTCAGACAAGACTGAGTGACACAGGTGAGAGTTTGAAAAGGATGTCACCTCATGACAACTGGCACTACAAGCATGTGTGATGGACTAATGACATAGGAAAGCAAGAAAAGCTTCCACAATCCCTGTTCTAGTGACAGGCTTACTGAAACCAAATCTAAAATCAACAGAAGCAGATAATTCTGTAAAATCTTGCTTTGCTCTACCTGGAATCTCATATATTCAAGACTGAAAAAAATGAGGCACAACCTAGGATGAAAGCAGCTTTATTCCACAATTTAATTCCCTTTTTCTTAGCTGCTAATGGGAGCTCCCAATGTACAGCGACCTCAGTGGCATCCTCTAAGTTGCAGCCAGTCAAGTCTCCCACTGCTGACAACAGCCTGCTCTCCACCTAAAAACACTTGAGGTATGGGCCAAGCTTAGATCACACACACTGGCATTAAACTCCACCTTCCTGGGGTCCATCCATCCATCTCCTAAATACGCCACTGTCCTCGTATAAACACGCTATCAGGAGTGGTGTTTGTGCCAGCCACACAGCCATTCAAGTGCAGCAGTCAAACATAATATTGGAACTTGTAACTGTCTGAAAGAGTAGCTCTGCTCATCTGAGCCAAGAAGTGCATTGGAAGGTCATTGTGGGGTCAGGCTTCAGCAGAGGCAGGGACTTTGAGGACTGTAAGCAACAGATAGTTTGTTCTGAGGCAAAGTCTGCAGTTAAGATAGCTAAGCAAGTAAAATTAAGGAATTAGTATGGTTCTGCTTGGGTTTGTACTGAAAAAAACCCCTATGAAACAATTACACTACCCTGAAGCCATGTAAGAGGAATTAAATTGTTTTTAAAATGCACACTAGGTTCAAAAACATGCAAGCAGCTTCCAGCTTGCTGTAGTGAAGAGTGTATCTTGTCAGCCAGAGTGAGTTGGCATTGAGAACAGCAAATACGACCAGACTGCCCCTCTTGCAGAGGTATCTACTGCATGAATTTTGAACTTAGCTCAGCCAGCGGGTCCACAAAGGCCTCAGAGCTAACAGTGGGATGTCTGGATGCTTACCCCAATCTGGAAGCTGCATTGACTCCTGCTAAAAATAGGCTGATCACCTGAAAGGCAAGAAAAACGGGATGTTTTGACTCTCTCGGCATAGAAAACATAGGTGCTTAAAGTAAAATGTTCTGAAAAGCAATATATAATGGAGCAACACTAAGAAGGAACAGGTAGGAGACAGAAATAATGCCAAGTAAAATTAGAGGATAAAATTTCTTCATTAATATCTGGGGTTTTTTTGCCTTTCATGCACATCAAGTAATATGGAAGATCTGTAAAACATACAAAACAAGTTGATTTGTTACTACAGATGAACGAAGTATAATAATTGAAAATGATAGAGCTAAATCTGGAATAATTGTAATTATTTTACACACTTAAATAGATTTACAAAATCCTACTGAGTCAAGACTAGGAATCACACTACAGATGTTTAAACAAGTTGAATAAAGATTTGAATATACAGCCAGGCTCTCTTGTAAGTCTTCATGCAAGCTACTGCTGGCGTATTTCTTAACTTTTGTATATAGATACTTACATTTATGTCCCAAAGCCGGTACTGTAAAAATAAAAAGCAATGTTTTGGGACTCTCTAATGCCCTTTTACAAGGACAAGAATTCTGACAGCTTACCTGCTTTCAGGTTTATCAGCTTTCAGATAAATTTTGTTTCCCTTGTATCCTTATATTGTCTTATCTAAGAAATTTCTACCACTACAACCAGACTAAGACTAGAATTTTTCTTTCAATCATTTCTACATGAGATAAGAATAACATATATTTTTCTAACCAACAGGTGTAATGTTCAAACTGAAAAGTGACATTCCAACTAATACAGTCTCATAATTCTTTTAGTAAACATTTCCTACCATTTCCAAGTTATAGATTATTTTCTTGATAGGATTCCATACATGTAAAAGAATATTTAATTACAGGATAGCTAGCATTCTACTAACGATGGTGAGAATAAAATCCAGTCCACACTCTCATATAATTTGTGTGGGCAACAAGTGTTTTTTCAGTCAGCTAATGATGACTAGATACAAAGGAGAAAGCTGTATGTTGTTTTTGCAGTTTTTGTTTTTAAGGCAAAGTAAAATCCCTACAGGTTTTCAAGCCGATTTGATGATCTGTCTATAGAATATATAGAATTTCCAGTTAGTACACTACTAGCATTGTTTAAGTACCAAAATTAATTCCTCTTTGTTAACCTTCCAGATAGTTTCAAGTTAACCATCCCTCATTGCTTTTAATGCTTGATCTCTCCAAAGACAAAGAGCCCATTAACAGTAGAGAGAGCAGGAGATGCAAGGTCTCATATTGGTTGGCATTTGAATTTTTAAATAATTTGTGACACAGAATTCCAGGACATTTGGATACATCTCCGATTTCTTGGCTATCCATCTCATTAACTATAGTAATACAACTATTATGTTTCTAATTAAAATCTGTTGTGTTCCTAAGTAGTACATTTATCTTCTCTGCTGCCTGTGTAATGAACAGGCAGGTAGACTGTAGCCCTACTACAGTCCTGAGGTATGTATTACATATCAAGAAAAGGAATAAAACTAATCACTTAACTGCTCACCTCTGAGCCATAAAGCAACAGTGCTGTTCATGACATTTTTTCTAGTTGACAGTGCCACCTTAGGACCTCAACTCTAACTATTACAATTAATATTTACATTACAGCACCTTAATGAAAAGTTGTCGCTTCAGCATGGATTTGTTCATTCCTGCATTCTGCACAGTATCTACCTACTTAAACAGGCTCATCTCTAGCCGGAGTATTTCCCACCGCTCTTGATCAATGTGTCAGCTCAGCACTACCCTTCACTTCAGGGATGTTCGTGCTGAGGTCTCTGACTGCACTGTACCATGTTTTAGAATCAATTCCAACAGCCACAGTCTTCTGCCTCCGCGCCTCAGTTCACCTCCTCCCTCGCCTCGGCGCCACTTTCACATCCATCCTCACCTCACCCCCGCCTCACCCCCGACCTTCCCGCTCACCTTCGCCCTCCCCGCCTCCTCAGGGCCGCGGCAGGCGAGGAGGCGTTTGCCCCCGCAGCTGGG
>NW_009952711.1:3845861-3860268 GCF_000747805.2 Chaetura pelagica | reverse complement strand
GGGGCTGCTGCTTGCGTGACAGCCCGAGTGTTGCCTCCGACTGTAGCGCATCCCCCTCCCCGCCCCGGGTGTGCAGATAGCCGGGGTCTGGGTTCCCCCTTGCTTCGGCTGGCAGGTGTGTTTGGGATAAATGGGAAAAGGGAGATACCAGTCTTACTAGGTTAGCAAGCGGGAGAGGTAGCAGTGTTCGTGTGTCATCGTTTTTATTTAAATTCTGCGTTTCTTCTGACTTATTTCCATCGCTTTTGTGGTTGCCGAGGGTGTGTTGAACTGATTTTTCTGGATGAATCAACAATATGTTATGAAAAATGTATTCAAGGGTCATGGTGTAATGTGGGTGAGTAGGGCAGCAACAAGCATATGGCACTGCAATACCCAGCCAGTCACTCAGGGGCTCGTGAGAGCCCCACTGCTCACTTGATGGAAGCACTGGCATGTGTGTCATCGGGAAGAGAAATCACAAGGAGGAAATTTCTGAACTTGTCAAGTCAGATTTTCTGGGAGGAAAATAGCAAGAACAAATGAGTACACTGACCGTTTCTTATCTGTAAAAGATGGAGTGGTAACAGTCATAAGATTTTGTTTTTTCTAACATGTTCCCAGTGAAGGAAAGTGTTACAGAAGGCATGATAGGTAATTTTGTTTAAAAATAGGTAACTCACAAATAGAATTATTTTCATGTCAGCAGTTGAACAAAAATGGACCTTACATTAATTGCAGAATGTGGTTTTTTTTCATGTTTCCCTCCCCCCTCCACATTGTCAGCTGGTGCAGACAGTATCAAGGAAATGCATCACTTGAAGGAACATAGTGTGGAACTGCTAAGCTTTCTGTCATTAATTCCAGATTTTCCTGTTCCTTGCAGATAGGAACACACTTTGGCAAATCTGTTCATCCTAACTGTAGTGCACAAAATCAAATGTAGTCTTAGACAAAAATACGTTGTCAAACAGTTAAGTTTTATTACACTTAATCAAGGTTTTTTATAGTGTATTCAGTGGATTGATTGTGATTATGTAAGTTACATAAAGTGTACCATGCCTGTTTTATTCTCCCCAAATGCCACTCTTGTCTTTGTGCAGCATTGTACATACTGGAGTGTTACTTCTTAAAAGAAACTTTATTATGGAGAATATAATTATAACAGTTGCTTTATTTCATATTTCCTGTGTCTTCTTGGAAATGTTTTCTTTGCTGGCTTGTTAAAGTGAAGCTGTCTGTATTCGTGTACTTTAAACATAAGTCTGAAAGGACCCAATTCAACTCCTACTTTTATGTCTTCAATTGGAGTTAGGTAGCTCTAGATTGTCTGTTTTCATGGTGAGAATCTGTCCTTTTTGAGGTGTAGCAAAACTATGTAGTGGCTCCCCACCAAATCAAACCATAGGCATTGCATTTCATAACGTTTGTAACTTGACATCATGTTGCTGCAGTGCAATGCTGTGGGAAGATTTAGTTGACTAGGAGTGTTAGGGAAAAATAAGGTACATTTTTATTTTTAATTTTAGGGAGATGTATGAATTCAGCATTAGAAAACATGTCTCTGGGATATTCTTATTAATAGGCTATGTGATATTATGTAGTCACATTTCCTTTAAAAACTTCAATAGCATTAGGCATGATGTATATGGATAAAACTTATGCTCATGGATGAAATACTACTTTCTGATGCATTTAGAGAAACGCTTAAGGATACTTTGTCATGTTATTGTTTTATTATTTGTGCAAATATTGTATCAAATAATGCAATAAGAAAGCCTGAGTATTGTTGAGAAGAGTATGTTGCTGTTACTAAAATCAATACAATATTATGTATTTCCATCACATAAAATGAAAGTGTGTTTCTATCACTGGAAATCTCAAAAATACTTAAAGTAAATGTATACATCAAGTCAGTCTATAATCAGAGGATGGTTTTTAATCTCATTTTAATTACTTTTAAAAAAACTTTAAACGTCCTATTTAACTGATCAGATTAGTAAATTCTTTGATGTGTTAATACATATTATAAGTGGATGCAAATACATAATTTAATAAATATAAAATAAACTAAAAAAAGGGTTAAAATACTTATCTTTTTGTTGATGGAGATAATCCACCTGAATCCTACTGAAAGAAAATGAAAAAGGTAACAGCACAGTTTTATTTCTTTATAGAGCATCTGTCACTCCAATTTTCTCCTGCTTCCCCCCCAAATATAAGTCATATTCTGTGATGGATGAGAGCAGAGCTACAAATGAAAACCAAAAATCAGACACCAGTGTCTCCTGATGGGTTAGGAGCAGATTGGTGCAAACTAGCTGGGAATAAACCAGACAACTGAAGAAGCAGAAGTAAGCTGTGCTACAGGCTTGCAGTGGGAGGTGGTGGAGCAAGAAACTTGCTTGTGTTTAATGTGGAGCTTCACTGTTTTATGAACGGGTTTACCTGAGGCAGTTGAGTTTTGGACTTGATGATGGAGGAGGTTGCTGGAGTCCTGAACTGCTGATTCAAACCCTTTCCTGTGTTTGTGCAGCGTTGTAATCTAATATGTAGGAACATAAATGAGATGAGTAGGATGTTTTTAATCCTCTAGCTGGGGAACAATATTTGAATACAAACCCCGCCATCATAATGCTGCTAGCACAGCTAGAGACCAGTAGGGACTAAGGTTTGTGAAGGTGCTCAAGAAACACTTAACTATTGACCTGGGAGCACCTTGAACGAGTAAATTGACAGAAATGTTTACTGAAATCCCAATATGTGCAGCCCAAATGCTTTCATGATAGGGACATGCTAAATCACATAATTAAGACAAACTACTTAAATAGATCATAATTTCTTGTTGTGGTGAGTATTACAGTCCTCTGCTACAAGGAGAAGGAACGGGCAAAAAAAACCAAACCCAAACAAACCAGGATATTCTGGCAACTCTAATAATTATCACAAATACTCTGTTCTGTTTCTTACAGCATTTGTCTCAACTTTGAAAGGCTTCCTCTGCTTTGGCTTACTCCCCCTGTGATCCTCGTGATGCAGAGTCATGAAATAAGATGATAAGCTTGGTTAGTTATAAGCTTTTGTTGTGAGGAATATTACAGAAATGGCTGAGGCTATTCTATATTTACATTTCTTGCATCTGGTTGGTAATTGTCTGAGGCAATCTAGGTTACAGAAAAGAATGCAGGTGCAAAACACTACAGAATTTGAATTTTGACAGGATCCAATTCCCTGTTTGATGCTATTGTTAAAAGAATATGTGATACAGAAACCTGGATGTTAAAGGATAGCTGCTTCTCGTAAGATACTGCAAAGGCATATTTATTGTCAAGCTTAGGAGTACACTTATTTGAAATCATGGAGAAGTAACCAGCATGTCTGGAGTTAAGAACCGATCTAAGAGCTTTGTTGAGTCAGTGTCTTTGTCTTCAGGCTGTGCCTTGGGTGTAGAAGTCCAGGCTTGCAATGAAGGATGCTTGTTTTGTCATTAAGACTATCCATAGGGAGAAAAGTGACATTGTCTTTTGGTTCTAAGTAGATTCATATTTAGAATACTAAAATAATGGAAGGTGTCACTTTAGTGTAGGAGAAAGAAAGCACTGAAGATTGAACCTCTTGTGTTTTTCTACAGAATTATGTGGAAAAATACAAATCACTAGAATTGATGTTTTCCATATTTGATTACTAGTTACTGTTAATATTTGTTTGAAATGGGGATAACAATTTCAGCTTAGCCCATTGTAAAGATTTATTCATGTTGCAAGTTACTTAATGCCTTTTCTTTCTGATGAAGGCACCACTGCGGAGCTTAGAACTGAAGAGATTTGCAGAGATGCACAAGAATTTTGCGTAGCATCTGGCTGCTCAGTGTTACTACTTGTAGCTTCAAATATGCCTTTTTTCTTTTCCCCTCCCCCCCCCAAAAAAAATGTTAGTATTGAGCAACTGTAACTGCTAGGTCTTCCAGTCTGATCAGTGGGACTAAGTTTTGGTCCCCCTGATGTTTGAGCCAGAAGTCATACTGGTAACATTTGGCTGAGTCCGGTGGACTCCCTCACTTTCTGTACTGTGGAGGAAGGCTGGTTTCTAATGGGAAAACATTTAATTATGGAAATTTTACACATATCTCAACTGAGATCTGTGCAACTACTAGAAGTGGAAGTTTCTAAGAAGTTTGACTTGGGCATGGTGAAACTCTTTACAATAATAATTGGTTAGAAGTACCTAAATGTTTGTGGGTTTTTTTGTAAGATACACAGACAACTTGCAGTATATGAAAATGCACCATTGTCAGTCTTGTTGAGGCTACATAGTTGTCAAAATCTTCTCTTTGCACTAACTCTAGCATTAATGCTAGACTATGAAAACATGTACAGAAAATTTATCCTTTCAAGACTTGTTTTTTAGGTATTGTATTGTCTTTTATAAAATGATTTGGAACTGTAATCACTAAACAAGAAGGGATTTTGAGTTCTTAAAAGATGTTCAATTTGACTGGTGTGTCTTGAAAATCACATCAGTTTTGTCATTGCAGACAAAATGTAACTGCAAAAAACAGATAATAATGAAATTTGTTACAAATAGTAATTACATGCAAGTAGAATATAAATAGAGTATTTATTAATAGGAAACTTATATACATTCCATCTGTTATGATGTGTATTAAGTCATTAGCCCTTGATGATGCTGGACATTGAAGTCACTATTGTATAGTAATTTTTTTAGGCTAGCATGTTTGTCAGTAGGCTACAGATACTGAAAGTTTAAGGTTTTTTGCTTATTTTACAAAGTAGAGAAATAATTTAGAGTCATGGTTATGTAATGTGATATATGATCAGGAGCCAGTCAAGGTCAATGAAACTATTGTAAGAATTCTGGATAATAAATAAGGGCCTTGGGCTCCAGGTGGAATTTACAAAATGGTTCTGTTAACTTCACTAACACTTCCAGAAAGTAATGAATTTGGGTGCCTTAATTGAGGATTCCCAAGATCAACTCCATTAGAAAGGTGTTATGTTTCCAAGATATTAAATGTATTCTTTATATAGAAGCAGCATTTTAAAACCAGGCATCTGAAGTTGTTCACTCCTGTCAAAGATCTCTATGCTATAGTCTACTTTTTAAATCTCTAGACTGCCTTTACCATACCGTTCTCAGGGACTGATGCAGGAGTACTTGCCTTGAAGTAGTTGATGGGCTGCAGACATATTAGAAGATCTCTTACAAATTTTTCTGCTTTAATCTGTGATACTTCCTCTGCACCCCTGATGCGTGTACTATGACCAGTGACTTAGCAATTCACTTACTAATTTCTCTTAATCAAGCAATGCAAATAAGAGATGAAAGAAGGAGATAAGATGTAGTAAATTTAATTAATATTTTTAAGCTTGAAGTTCAGAATAATAGAAAATTGCATTGTAGTTTCAGTATTAATTTAGAAAGGATAAACTCTCTTTCTCTGATTACAATGAACACTTGGAGAGCACAGAGCAACATTCAAAAGCGAGAAAGATTCTAAAAAGTTGTTTTTCAGATTTTTAAATTTAATTTCAAGACAAACTCAAACACTTTGGACCTTGTGTCATTGCTCTGGACTCACTGAAGCTGACACTCGTATTTATCTTGCAGCTTCTGTGTTGTTAACTGTGGAAATTTCTAGTGCTTGAAAGAGTTCCTGTTGCAGCACTACATGAGCGTTACTGCACATGGATTCTTGAGAGTTTCATTGCTGCATCCAGCATTCTGAGAAGGTGGTGTGAAATAGATCCAAGTCTGTTTCAGGTCTGCTACTGCTTCTCTTTGCTCAAACAGTAGGCGTAGCAGAGGCACTGGAGGAGGTGGTGTTTCATTTCTTTGCGCTTGTCCTTAAGTTTCCTCATCAACCATAGAGTCGAAACATGGTGATTCTATAAAAAGGGCTGTCTTGCCTCATATTCCTTTGGTGCACAGCACAGTGCAAAACTTCTCAGTAATGACATTGATTGGATTTTTCTTTTGTTGGTTAAATAACTTTATTTTCTTGTGAAGACATCTAGAAATTAATGATTATAATTGATAAAGGATTGAAAGTATTCTTTCAATGGTGATGTTTCTTCCTACAAAACTCTGTTTTGAAAGTTAAATGTGATTTTTAAAAGCTTTTTTCTGACTCTTAGAGGCTAACAAGTAATAGCCAAAATTCTTCATCAGAATGAAATGATGGATTTCAGAGGCAGCAAGTTAATTTTTTCAAGTGGCTTTAAAAAGTGGAGCTCCAAAATGGAAGGGCCTTCCAAGTATATCATTAACTTACTTCTCTCTTAATAACATGTTAATCAAAGTTATGTAGGTTTTCTTTTTCACATAAGGTTTGGGGTTTTTTTAATGAAGAATTCTTGGTAGCAGAAATACTAAAAGACTTGCAACTTAAAGACATGCACATTTATGGGTAAGGCCCTAGAATAAGTGGTTTGAAATCTAGTTCAAATTTAAGGAAAGCCCAATGCAGCTTACGGCTGTTTTTCAACATTTTTCTATTAAGTATAAGGAAGAAGTTTAATGTATCAAGCATTTAATTTGCCAGAGGAGCACGTGAAGATTTATTGACCCAGGTGAAAAGAGAGATTTTCTGGAGAGAAGAAATATAGATCTCCAGGTCTACTGAAAAAGTGGATCTGTGGCCTCCAACAGCTGCATTTGACATGGAATATGTACGGTTACGTGCATTTGGTTTAACTTTATCAGATATGTTTGGAGAGCTTGGTAGCAGAAGATACATTCATAAAATAGAATTGTACTGCCACTGTAAATGTCACTCTCTGTAGAACAAGAGTTGAGACTGAGCAATTGTCTGGCTTTGGAAATTTGTCCTGGTAATACTATTTCATCAGGGAATCTGGCATTTTGGAAGTTTGTGTTCTGTGAACAAATGTGTAGTAGCCAGGCATGTTTTTCAGAATGTAATGCATATGTTATTAGACAAAAAAATCTGGTGCCATTTCAGCAGCAAGTTTGTAATGTAGTTGAAATGTCTGAATATTATAGTTATGTTTTCAGTTAAGGTTTTAAAAAATTATTTTTACAGTTAAAATTTGCAGTAAATTAACCCAAGGGGACTAAAACATCAAAATCAAATTACTTTATTATAACAAGATAATGGCTTGGTTTAGATTTTTTTCTCCCCTTGGGTTGTTTGTGTGTAAATATGGGAAAAAAAAGAAACAAACAAAAAAACCCTCAGGCATCTGAAAGTAAAATCTTGATTTGTTAATGGCAAAATCAACAAAAAATTAAGGTCTTCATAAGTTGAGTATGAGATTTGAAAAGATCTGTTTTAATTTTCAAGTTTAGTTATTGTAACTTTCTCTTCTCCCTGGCCTCTTACAAACATGCATTTGAACCTTTAATGCTGACCATGGAGCTGTGTAGGTCTGGGAGTCTCACTTAATCAAACAGGTGTATTCAGCCTGTGGATATTGTGTTTTGTACTTTGAATTTTGGATTTCAAGTGTTAATTAACATGGCCTACTCTGAGCAGTGTCCTTTTTTGATGATGCGTATATATTGGACATATCTGCCTTTCTTACTTTTTTCTGGGAAAACATGTACATACCAAAGCTGTTAATTCTAAGTTAAAGAATTTAAACCACATAATAAAATAATTTTCATGATAGGATTCTTAATGATTTCAGAGAAAACCACTGTTTCACTGTTTTACGTCTCTTATGGCTGCAGTTGAGAAATTATAAGAAGCAATGTAAATGTGCACATTAAGAATTTTAGATTTTTAGGTGATTTTTAATGAGCTTATATGCTGGAATGCAGTTTTCCTTTTTCTAATGTGTTGTCAGACTAGCTAGAGAATATTTGCATTCAAAATATTGACCTCACAAACCTTAATACATTTGGTTGTTAACTCCATTTCTACTCATTTGCAACTTCCAACAAGCTCCTTGAAATATGGATTGCTTAGTCAAAATATTTTATTTATAGACTCTTGTTTAGGACTATGTGCAGACTACAATGTGATGAAAGGCTTTATAAAATGTAGTTCCTTAATATATTACTTCTATAACTTCAACAGATCCTATTAATTTTGTTATAGTTAAGTGTTATTCATTGCTGAAGTACCATTAGCATTTAGACTGGAGAAGGTCAAAATCCAAATACTGCCAGGTTCCCACTGATTTAATTGACAGCCACAACATATATCACAGGACTCAGTTTTTCACTGAATTAATAGAGAAAAATACTCCTTGTAACTTTTCAGAAGTTAAATGTATTTTTATGTAGTCTTTTTTCTGATGCTTCTCACTGTTAAACAAAAACAATGACTGTGATATCCTTTGGACTAAACCTGCAAGCACTGGTGGACTTGACATGAGCTAGATTTCCACATAATGTAGTGTTCTTACTTTGGCACTTTATTGAAAACTAAAGCTTGGAGTGGCATTCCTTCTTTGTGGAGCATAGCAATAGTTTTTCCTTTGTACCTTTTTTTTTTTTTTTAACTTTAAGCAAATGTAATCAATAAAGACATTTGTCTGATACGTGGCTCTTATTCTTTGGCAGGGTAACTCCATCATCTGAAAATCCCAATGGTGCTACCTGTAGTGTAAGTCAGGGAAAGCCATCTTTAAGAAGAATAAAAGGGAGAATACACAGAAGCAAAAGTCTCGACAGCATTGATTTCTGTGAATTCACTGTAAGTACCATATCTCTGACATTTATCCTATATGAAGTTGAGAATCCTGCTAATAAAGCAGCTAATCCCTCTTCCATTGTGTTTATCTGTCAGAATTAGAGAGGCTGTTGTATTTACTGATGTAATTGCAGTTCCACACTGCCAAATGTTAAGAACAGTGTTGAGCTTGTAGAATTAGTGATTCATAACTGCATTTTTGTTCTTCAGGAACCTTTAGATAAACATATTGTTGTCAGATTTTAATATTGCTGTCTGCATAATATGAAGAATTAGCTGGAAATGGAAGAAATATGAAAAATGAACTGTCTTCAATTTTTTAAAATATATTTACATTTTGAAAATTACATTTAAAGGAAAAAAAGTTATTCTTTAAAAAACTCAGAAAAATATTTTAGTTGTGTATTGCTATAGTAGGGTGCTAGAAAAATGATGTTCCTATAAGATGTGTGTGCTTGTAGTGCTTAGAAACTACTGTCACAGATGATCTTCTATTACAGTTAATCAGTACTGGTATATATTTTTTTTTTCTAGGGTATAGATATGTTTCAGAAAATTCAGTGTGATCATGTTTTCAAACAATTTGGATAGTGATGCTTAGAGATTTAGTGGAATTGAGAGAGTTTTTTACAGAACTTTCAGTTCAGGAGTTGTTTGCCATCAGATAATGGAAGGAAAGAAATTGTTAATATGAAAGAGTATGGGACATGGAGGTACCTTTTCTGCTATTTGTACTGTTCACAAAATCTTAGAATCAGTCCTAAAAGCAGGATGGTTTCCAAAGTTCTTTACAGAAAAATGATTAAAAGCCACAACTCTCAACTAACTGCGAGAGATTTGGCCAAAACAAATTATATTCTGATAAATTAGTATAATGTAGTTTTGAAATATTAAAATAATGTCAGAAAATGTTACATTTTAAACCGGTTATTAGTTTTGAGGATGAGAGAGGTAGATAGTAAATATGTGCTGTCTCTAAAATGAACAAATCAATAGTGACATAGAGATACTCTGGCATTACATGGTAGCAGAAACAATATAACCAAGATGCTCAGATGCAATTTGGGAAAACATCTTTATATAAAGCAAAACAATAGTTTGAGTCTGTTGTATCATTTGGTGTGATATTTTTTACAGGTGATACCAATAGCATAATTGGTATTTACTTCTCAGGACTGTTTTGTTTCCAACTACCAAGTCTTGTAGTGCTGTCTTTGGACAAAGAGCTTGTTGTTTGCTGTTTAAGGAAGTAATAAAATTAGTAGCAAGGAGTTGAGACTTTCTGTATTGTCTGGTGTCCAGACACTTCTAGCAGTGTGGGTATGGCCAAGCTGGGTCCTGTAGCTGTTCAGACACAGGTTTAGGGAGCCTGTGCTGTCAGGAGCTTGCTCTGCCTCATTTAAAGCTAATTGTGAAGTCTGCATAAACTGTTGTCACAGCAGTGGTGTCGGTGTAATCATTACCTTACTGAAGGTTAAAAATTCCCTTAGGGAACGAGATTACTGAAGCAATAATTTTAGCTTGTGCTATATGGGTCTTCATCTGTGTGGTCCTATTAAGGAGTTTTATCTAAATCTATCTCTACACTTGGGGCCTTCAAAGAAAAAGAGATTATAGCCAATGGTCATAAGAGTATTTTGCATGCCATGGAACCTTTGTAAAGAGATTTGTGACAGATAATAATGGGGCATGCCTGTATCTGCAACACACCAATGGTTAGAGTATGTATGTGTAGATGTATAAATTCATACATTGATAGCTAAGTATTGATAATCAGGATCAGGAAAGGAAGCTTGCTTTTTATTCTGAGGTCTCGTGTTAAAGGGTGATAGGAGTTCAAATAGCTAAGCAGACAAATCAGAGTTATAAATATGGATTTTCCTGCTGCTTCGTAATTTAGAATCACAGTGAAATATTTCTTGGTGTTTGTATAATGAAACTTTTATTGTCTTAAAATTGTGATTAAAAATAGATCTGAAGAAATAACTGAGGAATTTAGGATGCCTAAATCTTTCCAGAGTGCTCCTAGAACTGAATGTTTTTCATGCTAAGCATCTTTTTCTAGTAACAAAGTTCAGACACTGGCAGATAGAATAAAATTGAACAGAAAAGTTTTAGTATAAATGAGAAATAATTTTATACAATGAAGGGGAAAGAGCTTTTTAAATCTTCTTTACAACTGTTTTATGGTGCAATATATATCCATTTTATTTACAACAAAGATTAAAGGTTTCATTTTTAAATATGTGGAAAACTTATATGCAGACAAACTCAAAGTAATTTGTGTTCCTAGTGAACTGTTGGTTTTTTAATCATGTAATGAGTTGGATATCTGTTAATTCTGAATGTTACTGGATTTCACTTTAATGACTGTGTATACATCTTGGTGTCATTTCTGTAAACCTTTTGTTCCCTACCATGAAACAAATTCTTACTGATGGCAAATCCTAACAGCAGAAAGACACACTTTCTTAAAGTGTGAAGAAATGTCTCCAGTGGGAAAGTTCTGCACATACAAAAACTGACAAAAATACTGTATTTACTGCTTGACTGTGACTTCAGGTATGGAAGGGGATAAGTTGCAGGGACCACATTAAGTTGCGAGGCTCATTAAAAATGGGGCTGTTATTTCTAAGGGAGGGGACAACCAGGGAGGAGCCTATTGCACCTGTAAAATTTCAGCAGAGGCCGGAGAGTGACTTAGAGGGAGTAACACGCCAGCCTTTGCAGGGCTGTCTGAGATGTGATGCTGCCAAGTTTCTTGTTTACCACAGTTAGTAACATCTGAAGTTTGTGATATTGGTGACTTTTAATTACACCTGTGGCTCTTTATATGGATGATATACCTAAGAATGCTGTAGAGGTCTTTGCCTTTAAAGCTTCATTATTGGATGGCTTGCTGCTGCGATGACTTGCTGCAAGCCTCAGGTATTTGGGAGAGACTCAAAGCACAGAACTCCTGGTTGGTGTGTTGTGTTACCATTCCATAGCTGGCTCACACTGTAGTATTCCTGACATCCTTTCAGGAGGTATAAATTCTCCCTGATTACAAGTGGTGGGATTCCACAGGACTAATGACAAAATAATTTTTTTTCTTAGTGATGCCTCTGCTGTCCTAAGTGGATGATGCTGGCATTTCTAGTAGTGATACCTCTTGTTACTATTTTGCTAAAACAGCTACTGAGAAGATAAAGTATCCAAATAATGTTAAGCCACAAGATGATATTGCAATTGCTCCCTGAAAATGTGTGTCTGCCTTCAACTTCTTGAATCTTTTTTCTTTTCTTTATCTTCTTGCATATTAGTGCTATCTCTTGGTCATATTGGGACCTGGTCCCACAAACAAAGTAAAACATTTTGTTGCTCTTCAGTTCTTCTTTATGGAGTATCATGATGTTGTGCTTCCCCATATATTCTCTCTTGAAATACTCAGCTTTAGTAGCATGCAGTAAAAAAATAAATAAGTCTGGTTTTTATTGAATGTTGGTAAATAGTTATCTGCAACCCAGAGATGTTGCAGAGCTCCTGTCCCACATTGCAAAAAACTTCAGAGAAAAGAGAAAGAATAGGATTGTCAGCTCTTGGAGAACAACGTGGAATACATACTATATTGTAGAATGAGCTTATTGTAGTAATGTTCATGACATCCATATTTTAATGGTTATTACACTGAAACAAAAATCTAGCTTTGCACAAGTTAACCTGTGTAATAGTAGCACTCCTGAGTCCAATTCATTGACAGGGATTTTGTTGTACTAGGCATTGTGCACACACCAAGTGTTTGCTTTCAAGGACCTTACAATCTATTTATAACGATAGGTAAGATGTGACTAACCTTTGGTTCTTTAGCTGCATATGGCTCTCAAGCTGTTCAAGTGCTGCACTGGTGCTAGGGTTTCTGAAGATCAGTTGCATTTTGAGGCTGCCCTGTGAGGTAGAGCACTGGTGCTGCTGGGATGACAGCGTCCTCAGTGATGTGTGAGTTGCCTGGGCAGTCTGTGTGGCAGCTCCAAGGTGTATGAATGGATCTTGTGGTTGCTGACTGTATGACAGGTTTTGTATGTGGATCATAGGTTTGCAAATATTGACCGCCCCTACAGTGTGTACATGCAGAGAAATTATTTCTTTTCCTGTGAAACAGGGATGATGTTTTGTGGGAGTGACAGCAACAGATACTTCAAAAGCATTTATAAAGAGCTCATCTAATTAACTTTGGTGGTGATGGAATGTCTTAAGTAATCTTCTGTTTAATTTTTATTGCTGTGATTCTTTGATTGGACTTGAGAAATTACTAAAATCATCATCTCCAAAACTCTATGTTTGAAAGAATACAGACATGACACTCTCCTGCTAAAATCAGCCCTTAAGGAAGAAGTACCTCTCCTTGGAAATCAGAGCACTGCAGTTATTTACAAGATGAACAAGTCCAGTTCTGCCTATTTTCTGGAGGCAGCTGATGCTGACCTGCTCTCAATAAACATGCACACAGCAAGTTTTCTGTTATCTGCAGTCACAGTGAAGCAGATAATCTCCAATATACTTCTACTTTCATCAGGGTGGAATTCCAGGGAATTATTTTGCAAAATGTTATGGAAATGCTGAATCTTTTTTTTTTTCTTTTTTTACCCCCCATTCTTTTCTCATCTTACCTTTTTCAGATGCACATTTTTGTCTCCCCTCACCATGTACTGATGATGAAGTGAATTTGGTTAGAATGGCTGTGTACTGCTGCTTTAGAGGTCAGTGGATGTCACCATGCAAAATACAACAGTAACCACGGTAGGGTAGGAGATTACCCAAAAGAGGAAAAAAGAGAGACAGCTAAGTACAAAGGACAGCCTGAGTAAAGCGCTGTGGACTGCCTGACAAAATGAAAGAGGCAATAAAGGAAGAGAATCAGAAAGTGAGAATTAGCTAACACATAATTGCCTTTTTTGATAGGGTGGACACATGTTCACGTACAACATTAATTTTTATCTCACTGTAGTAAGTGTTACACCATTGAATGAGTATGGTATCTGGTATACTTCCTTTCAGAGGAGCTGTAGGAAACCCTATTTCTCTCAGTGTTTGCCTGCTGTCATTAGCAGGATGAAGTGATTGACCTCACATGCTCTCTGTGGGGATGTGCGTGTGCCCAGCATGCTCCGTGTGCAAGGAGGTGCCTGTGCCTCGCGTGCTCTGAGAGCAGCTGGGAGGGAGCGGCTGGACATACTTTTGCTGTAGCTGTTTTTACTAGGAGCTTCACCTTCTTTATAATTTGTATTAAAGTTTCAAGACTGTTTAGAAGCTTTGGTGATTAATGGATGTTTGTGATGACATCGTATTTCACTTCTACAGTCTCTTTGGTAGATTTTAAAAGTATAAGCTTTTAAAAAAGTATACTCTATTTAAAAATACTTTTAAAAAGTCAGGCTGAAGAATCTATTTATTTTTTGAAATGTGCTTTGAGTACATTGGGTGTTTGTTGCTGTGGTTAGTCCAAGGCCCTCACCCCTGATCAGAACAGGATACTGTGCTGTATTGCTAAACCAGTTTGTAGAGCATATTGCTGAGACAGGTGATCTAGTCTGTACTTAAGAGCATGGTTTTATTGCAGTTTCTATTTTATTTAATCTAACCCAAACTCAGCTTCCCTTAGAATCATCTTATAAACGGCTTCTGAGGTGGTAGATATTATTCTGTAGTTTGATTATTATTTTTTTTAAGAAATTGTTCTTGTTTTATACTTTCATTTGTCTTGATTTT
>NW_009952711.1:3843365-3845812 GCF_000747805.2 Chaetura pelagica | reverse complement strand
TCCTGCTGAGTATTTTAATTTGAATGTGTCCGTAAAACTAGTAAGATGATAAATGAGTAATAACACAAATGCTAGGTATTGGTGTTCTTTCTTGGGGTGGAAACATAAGAACACTGGCATTCTTTAAAAAGTGCTGCAGGTATTTGATCATCTCTGTAGATGTGGAAGGAAGAATTCATTAGCACAGCTGGAGTCTTGTGGATGCCCTTAATTTGTTACTGGTCAGAGAAGTGTGGTCGTTATGCAGCTGTTTCAGAAAATTAAATCCTCTGATAGTAGCTCAGACTTGTTTCTCAATATTGTTGCATTGTGACTCGTTTATTATAATGTCATCTATTGATGGATACATGAATGCAGCACTGACTTTATACAGTAGAGGTTTTTAGCTAGTTTGTTTTACTTTAAAGTTTATTATTATTTTTTTATTTACTGAAGACATTTAACAGTTAATGAAATGGAAGTACATCTGTGTTTCATTGGTGGAGTATATAGAATACAATGCAGACAAATACATATTACTGGTTTTAATATATATATAGTTTTAAATAGGGAAATTTATTTATTTTTTTATTGGAACATCTTTTGAAATAAAATACTGATGGAAAGTGGAAAACCAGCAGGCTTTTGATCCAAGATTACATTGTTTATTCTGTCATCTTGCTTTTTATTAAAAAAAGCGCCCAAGTTTTATGTAAGAGCTATGCTAAATTGTCTCAAGCATGATACTATGTGAAGCTTATGCAGCCCTAAGATTTACCTAAGGATGTTAACTATAAATGAACAAGTAATTTTATCGTATAAAGTTTAAATTGTGATTTTTGACCTTGATTTGTGTTTCTGAATAAACTCAGCACTCCCATTTAAATCTACCAAGAATATTGATTTCTTAATAGTCATTATACCAGGGACTGGATTTACATTTAATTTTAAATAGAAATTTTTTATTGAGAGAGTACATCTTTAGGTTGTTTTTATTTCTTCTGACTCAGAATGGCATGATGAATTGGGGCAGATGGAGCTGTATTGAAATACTCTTCGGAATTTGTTAGAGTAATACCTAGTTGATTACTTCAACATTGTGATACTTTGCATATGATGGTGACTTGGCAGGTCTCTTGTTTCTGAGGAAAATGTCAGAAGGTGTGCAGGCCACTCTGTAGTTCAGCTTTTGATTTATATAATATCAGATCCCTTTCGTGTAGTTGTACAGGGTGGGGAGCGTCATGTATTCAGTCTCAATATTACAGTGCACATGCAGGTACCTTTCAGTGAACTGAAGCCCCAAGCAGGATGAAGGTCCAATTGTTTTGTCCTTCAGCCAGCCCAGAGATCCAGGGAAGCAGAGAGGTGATTGAAAATGGGCACTATCTCTGTTTTTGAGGTACCTCCGTGAGATGCCTTCTCTATCACAATACCTGAACTGGATTTTATCTGCATCCACATGCAGATCAATGTTGTATTAGAGTAATTTGATGGGATGACTCAGGGGAAAAAAAAAATCATATAAGTATAAGCTTCTTTAGGTAAATGCTAATCTTTTTTTTTCCCCTAAAAATCAAGATTTCTTGATCTAGGTTAGATACCCTAACATTTTGTTGGCTGTTATGTATTTATGTAGTAAGTAATTATTTGTGACCAAAATAATTTCATCTGAGTGAATCTAAACTGTTTCTAAGTACATTTATCTTTCATGCCAGAAATTTTTCACTGATTTATTTCTAGAGTAGAAGTTCAGATTACATTGCTCAATCTATTTTCCTGTTATTGATAGATTTTATTTGTTTGACCTTTCTCTACTCTTGTGCTCAAAGAGAGGCAGACTGGTTATATATGAGGAAACAATGACTGCAACAATTTCAGTTGCAGGTGCTCAGCCTTATGCTTAAAAATAGTAATAACAGGAGTGTCAGTACGAATGGCTTTTCAGATATATCAGTAGAATGTATATGCTGAGAATTCTAGTAGCTTTCTTGTTTAAGTATTTTTATTAGGTGGTTGTTGTTTTGGGTTGTATTTGGCATTTGGATTTTTGTAGTTTGTTTTTTTGGGATTGTTTTTTGGCTTCTGCCAAGTTTTTGGCCCTACCAGAACTTTTTCCTTTTGGAAACTAGAATTTGTGTGTTTAATTCTAATTGTCTATAAAATTTGTTTTTTATTATAAATAAAGAAGTATGTGTTGGTTTTGTTTGCAAAAGCTGCTTGGAATTTTCTGTCATGAAATACATGTTTTAATGTGGCCACTGGCCAGTCTATGGATAAATAGTAACTTCATGGAAATATTAGTGAACCTATAGTGCAAATGCAGTCTTTGGTGGGGGCAAAAGTTTTTCTTGCTACTATTTTAATCAGAAATAATGAAATGTTTCCCATGACCTTCAGGCACTTAGTTTCTGTTACTAGCTCAGAAATAGGAGCCCTTGGTTCATGTCTGGCAATGCTGCAGGAAT
>NW_009952711.1:3810775-3843207 GCF_000747805.2 Chaetura pelagica | reverse complement strand
GAATGCCTCTGGTTAAGGATGGGAATATTAATATTTCCTATCTTAAAACTTGTTTGTGCGCTGAAATGAAGAGAAGAAAGAGAAAATTAAGCAATGAGCCTTTCACTAAGTTGAGTTCACTTAAAGTGCCCCTTTGTTGGTATCCTCATGAAGCAGCATTTCAGTCAGACAGGCTGAATGGTCTGGAGGTACTAGTCTAGTTTTCCAAAGGAACAGGTTTATTTGTAAAAACGATGCAGACAGAATATCTGTGCAAATGTTGCGCTCATACTCAGATTTGTTTTCACAAGCTCAAATTCACAGTCAGATTCTAAAAGAGAAGCTGAGAGGTGAGCTATATAAGATCTTTGAAATACGTTTGATCTTATTAGAAGGTATTAGAAAAAAAAGTTCATAAGTTACAATAGAAGAAATATTAATGAAAGTATTCTGTAACTGTAACTTAGATACTCCAGTCAGAATTGCTACCAGAACACTCTCAAAGAGGGTATTTAACAGTGCTGGGTTATATTTTTTTTCTTTACACTTTGAAGAGACTTTTTTTTTTTTTTAGTTACCCAGAGTGATGAGAAGACAGTGAGTTTCTAAACAGCTGTAGAATACATCTATGTAAACTCAGCCATGCTCAAGATTATCTGCCACTATCCAGATGCTGTTGTGTTTATCTGTCTATATAAATCATGTAAAAAAAAATATCTGCATGTATTATATATAAACACATGCATGCACACTGCATTTGATTTACAGACTCCTGGTTATGGTCACTTTTTGTCAGCATGTTCTCTCCATAATTTTTAGAGTTTTGTTGGCTGAACTTTGCCTGTCACATTATACTGTCTGCCAGTAGTGAGCATTTCCAAGAGCAGGGCCTGACCCCAACCCGGCAGTCCTTCAACAGCAGTTGTAAAATGTCATTGTCACCCTGTCAAGTTCTGCTTTTACCAACTTTTTTTCTTTGCTCTCTAGAAGTCCTGGTGGGTGCCCAGGATCGTGTCATTTATCATTTAAGTAAAAAGCTGCCTTTTTAAAACATTCTTCATCATTCCAAAATTAATCTCCATTTAGCCCTTTTCCCCATCTTTATCATCCAAATGGCTGAGGAGTGTGCCTAGGCAGGAAGCAAAGGAATGTGCCTTTAGCAGATGGTTTAGTTTAAGAGGATGCGCCAGCACTAATCTAGAACAATTGACAAGGTATCTCGGCAGTGAAAAAAGAGTTTGAAATATGGGCTGTAGCATAAGGTTTTGCTGCAGTCACTGGAAAATATTTAAAAGAAAGAAAATGTTGTTAAAATAATGGAAATATAATTCTGTGCATTGAAAGTTGAAAATGAAGTACATCCCACCTAAAAACTAAGTCTTCAGCCTAAATGTAGAATACAATAAGAAAGATTGATGGTAAGCATCTTGGAATTCAGACTGCATGAATTTGCAAAAATGTTGTAGCAACTTCTAGGAGAATGTTGGGTTTTTTAGTCCAAAGAAACTTTTTATTTTTAAAATACGGGGCTGTGAGTGGAAAACAAATTGTTTCTAATCTGTGCTTAGAATGAAAAAAAAGAGTTAGAATGCATTAATGGAATAGGGCAGTTAGTGTGGGCTGGCTCATCCTTCTTGCAGCAGCAAAGATACTTTTCTTTTGCAGGGTTTCGGGTTTCTTTTGGCACAGATGTCCTTTTTGTCCTCTGGCACAGTTGTTCTTGATTTTTCAAAGAAATACTGGATGTTTGTTGCTTGTCTATATCTAAGAAGAGCAGCTTGCTTCTCCCACTGGTATAATATGCCTTTGCTTATTGCTCTGCAGTATTCCGTGAGGGAGCAGGCAGGACTGGATAACCTCTAAAGAGCAGCTGCCTTTGGATATTTGGCACCGCTATTAGCAATATACTATTGGGATCACAGGCTCTAATAAATTTAGCAATCTTGGCTGCTCTATCATTATACTTATCTAGCACCCCTCAGAGCTAGTGAATTTGAAAAGTACATATCCTCTTCTCACTGTGGTGAATGCTCCTGCATGGGTAGGATACAAATAATGTTGTGTTTTTATTTTTGTGAAGACTTGACATTTAACTTTTGGTATCTACTGACTTCTTCTGGCTGTGTGCTGTATTTGTTTTCATTGCCCTTAAGGACAGCCTGGGGGAAAGGGGCTGGAAGGTTGATGCCAAAGAAAGGGAAAAATCAGCAAGGAGATGATATGCTCTTGGAGCTACCCAAATGTTCAGAAAACAGTACTTTCTCAACCTGCTGTGATGTTAAGTTAGGAATAGACAATACTTGAATCTGGACAATATGCTTTTTGGTGAGGTTTCCTACAGTTTTTCTTCAGATAAATGGAATATAGTGGAGTCGCATACTCCAGTGTAACAGAGATCATACAGCATAACCTAACTACACTGTTAGTTTTCTCCCCATTTTAGAAAGCCAGTGTTTCTTACTCTTTGACCTGATGATGATGATGAATGTAGAAAAAGAGGATTGTGAGTTCATGTGCATCAAAATTGGATGCTGCCTCAAGAGCTCAGACAGCACTTCAGCTGCACTTTTGTAGGCATATTTTTTTACATATGAACAGTAAAACACTGCTTTGTGAAGTCACGATTCATTTACTTTAATGAGATAGGGATGTGAACTCCCAAAGGAGCAATCTCTCAAGAGCTGGTGAAAGCTTTTCACAGTTTATAACTGCATATGCAGTCTATACTCTTATTCTTAAACATGTGATCCCTGTGAAACCTGGGGACCAAATTAACCAATTTCAATTTACTTGGTTACCTGCCAGTGTTAGCATAACCAGAGAAATACATGGCTTTTGCTTTCTCTATCTAGAAGGTAATGTAGGGGTGCTCTGAATCAGATATTTTCATACTGCACTACCTTACTAAAAGATTTTTCCAGTAGCTGCATGCAGCACTTCCTCTATTTCCCCTGACAACAGTTTTGAGCAGTGTAACAAAATAGCTTGGGATGACTGCAAGGCAATAGCCATCCAGGGGAGGCAAGCACCCAGAGCTGACCTGCCTTTGTATCTCCGTTTTGTAGTGATTCTTCTGTATTTGCTAGAATGAGTTCAGGTACATGCCCAGAAATGTGATGCATTAATTCAGAAGTTTTACAGACAGTACTTTGTAATCTCATATTTGCATTATTAATCTCCTCTGAAGTATCTGTTTCATGGATTCCTATCTGCTGCTGCATGTTCTCTGAGGGGAATCTTGGGCCTTTAAGAGGAGTGCACGGAGAAACATAATTTGGAATGGAAAACAGACGATTTTTTAGAACAAGTACAAAACCAGGAAGATAATGGATGAGTCAGGAGGATTTGTTGGACTTGAGCCCAAACACCTAAAATTCCCTGATAGGAGCTTTGTTTATTCTTCTACCACTGCAAACTTTTCCATTTAAGATGGTACTTAGAACGGTGCCTGCACTCTGTGGAGCGCTCACAAAAGCACTACCATGCAATTTGCCTGTTATACGTCTTCTGCTGGTACGTAGTTTCTTGTGAAGATACACTGACATGGACAGCAATTGCAAGTGTGAATTACCAGCAAAGCATTAAAGTAGCTGCATGCCAGCAGAAATCTTTCCTATAAACTTCCTGATTCTGCTGATAATCTGGGTTTTCCAATATGGAGGTGGTGTTCTTTTCAGACCATACCTTTAGAAAGGCTCTTCAATAAACCAATGGGGCTAACACAGTCTGCAGGGTTGGGATGAGGCATTAGGTATCCTTGGAAGAACTTCAGAAAGACCAGAGGAAGATCTGCAGTTATGTTTTGTCTCTTAATTGTTTTCTTTACTCAGGGGTTGCAGTGGCTTTTACATTATTGGTTACACTGCTTGTCTTCTATTGCTTGTTTTCATCTTCAACTTATGTGGTTCATATTATTTATGTTACAGTAGTACTTAGAGCACCCTGTTAGCATCAGTCCCACTGTACCAGATGTTGTACAAATACAGAAGAAGATCCAATTCTCTAAACATCAAATATGTTAAAATGTATTAAAAAACCACTAATGCAGATATATAAATTAAAATGAATAAAGTAGAGATTGCTTATTGCTGTAGAGATAATTTGTGTTCCCTTAATTTTATCTGAAGCAAAGCACTGCATGTAACTCTGTTAAGTGTTTGCTATTCTACCTCTTCACTGTCATGCAAAAATCCTAAAATATTAATATTTAGCAAATTGAGCTGGATTTACCCTGAAATCACTTTTTTTCAGTGCCTGTCATTACTCTGGCATTAAAACATGGACACCCCTTCTGCCTCTTCTGCACTGCTCTAAGTGAAAGTGCAAGTGCATGCTCAGGACCCCATCAGTGGGGACAACTGTGTATAAGCATAACTGAATGGAGCTCACTGAAATGAGGGGGTGTTGGCAGACCAGCACGAACAGGAAAGAAGCAAGATTGAACAAAACAAATGTGCTGTAGAGGAGCATGTGGGAGGAAACTCAACCAGTGTGTTTTTGCCCAAAGGACAGCCCAGAATGTTTGTTTGAAGTTTGTAGTAATAAATATATTGTAGTAATTTTATACCAATAAATACTTGAATAAAATAGAGTACATTTGAGAGAAAGAGGACTGAGAGTAATAACTCTCTTTAAAAAAGATTGCTTTTTTAAAAAAGAAAAAAATTAGTTGGGATAATTTTGTTTATGTTTCAGAATGTGCTATTAGAGGAGAGGCATTCTATTTGAAGATTATTGCAGAAATCCAAAGTCTCAGATGAACCCTGTGTTCACTTGTAATAGTGCAGAGAGAGCAAACAAATTTCAGGAGAACATCTGAGAACAGACATGGCCACCTTTTTAAAGTAACTGTTCCTGTTTTATGGAGTGCAAAGAATTGTTCTCAAACAGTTCCTTGCTGGTGAGGAACAAGATGACCAAGAGAAGCATGAGACCCATTAATGGATAGTTTTTGTTCTCCCTGACTTATGCATGAGCCTGATCTTTGTAGTGCTTTAGGATGCTACCTAACTAAAAGTAATTGCATCTAAACATTACATGTGGAGATGCTCAACATTAGTATGAATTTTCATCTTAGCAACTGCTGTTATTAGATATACTTACAGAAGGTAGGGTAGAGAAGGAGCAAAATGTTCTACCCAAAACAGTTTCTGGGACCTTCCTGATTGATGAGGTAATATGGAACATTGAGAAAAATACCAACATGTATGTTTAAATTATGTCAAAATTCACCTGACATTGAGAGAAATGTACTGTGTAAATGCTCACATAGGCTGAAGTCAGAAGTGGGCAGTACTTACCTTGCTGCTTCTGAATAGAAGCCTGAAGAAGTACAAACATTACAGAACCTCCAGTCTAGTCAAGATGTCTCTGTGTGCCACCTTTCCTGCAGATTAGATTATTTCTAATTGTACTGAGAAGGAAAAACAGTCCTTGCCTTATAGCATGTATTAAAAAGATAAAACAAATGCAGGGATTTATACAAAATTGAAGGGACTCTTAACCAAATGGCATGGAATCTAAAAACCAGCAAAATTTTCCTCTTTGTTAACATGATGCATTTTCATAGTAATTTTGGAAAAACACCAGTAGGGTGCATAGTTGGGCTGCACAATGATATGATGTTGCCATTTATTGTAGTTCTAGTCCAACCTTATTGATGTCCATGGTGCAGGTTTTTTAAGTTCTTCCTGGGGAAGATTTTAATTGATCCCTTCCCGTGTAACTGTGGGAACAGCTTTAGAACGTGGTTACAGTCTATACCAAAAGCTCAAATAAGAAGGACAAAGAAATTGCCAGAGCTGAAGAAGATGTGAAAGAAACGCAAACCCTATGCCTTTTAAGTCACTTATGACTCAGTTTTGACTGACTCAGTTTGGCAGCACCTGTGGTATTTTGGGTATATTTGTGGAAGCCCACAGTAGTGGGTTTTGTCCTCCCTTGTATTCAATAATTCAACACAGATTTTAGTCTTTGAAAATCTTTAAGAGTCTTTTTGAGATCTTTTCAGGAGTGAGAGTTAGCTTTGAATTACTTGGGAAGTATTATTAAATAGATTATGTAAAGAAAGTGTGATCTCCTTTGGAGGTTTTCTATTCTTTAATCAGGGGTGGAAAGCCTGGGAGCAGGGCCAGAAGTAAGGAGTTGGCAGGGACTGTGCCTCCTATAGAAGAGGAAAGGGAATTTGGAGTCTAAACCTAAGCAGACAAGGGGATGGAGAACAAGCCAAAAGCAGGGTGTGCAGCTTTGAGGAGAAGGGGCAGAAGCAGTGGGAAGCAAGGCACGCTGGCAGCAGTTGTTTGACCAAAGCAGACTGTACCATCTCTTTCACAGCTGGAGTCAACCTGCATGTGGTCTCAGAGTTGCAGTCGGCTGCCCTTGTCCTGTCCTTAGGGACAGCACTCTGCAGAGCTGTCCCCACATCATCATCTTCTGCCCCCTCAGTAGCAGGTCCCCTGGGACAGGGTGGTGGGTGTGCAGCCCTGCAGCTGTCACTCTCAGCACTGGTGCTGGGAAGGGCCCATCACAAGCCTCTGACAGACCCTCTGTGCTGCTCTGAGCCCTTTACCTATCAGAGGGGACTGGAGCAATTTGAGGATTTTAGCCTTCTTTTGAGTGAAGAATTCTGTAGTTGCTAGGAAGAGTCAGCAGAAAAAACTAAATATGTGCAGGATTTTAAGTGCTTGGTGTGAGGGTGAATCATCTGCAAAGCTTGGCAGAGTTGAAGTACCTGAACGCCAGTAAATTGTGTTTTTATCAAGGTAAATTACAGAAATTAAAGGTTTGACAAAGATTTTAAAGAAATTATTCTGACACTCAGGATGGACTGTCATCTAAGCCTGCTGTCTGCTATTTGATTAAACTATTGAAAATGCATTTGAATACAAGGTAAATTAATCTTCAAAGAAGATATCATGTCAAAGATGCTTTAGAAAAAACCCTCTAAACAGTCATTTATTTAGAACATCAGAGCTCAGATAGTTCAAAATCTAAAGAGTAATGTTGAAAGAATATCAAAGTAGTATTAAACCCCTGTAGACTGCTTCTCAGAGTTGTGTAGCTTTTCTCCAAAACCTAGGCACTAACCTTTAGTTAGAGGTAAAGCTCTTTGAGTATTGGTAGGGCAGTACTAGAAGTAGTACAGGTGCAGTTATTTCAAGTGCAGGGGATCTGTCCAGGGCAAGTCTCTTGATGTGAAGGTGAAGACTTGAAACACAATACACCATTTTCTCCTTTTTGAATATTTTTTTTATTTACTCTGTAACTATGCTAGATTAATTTTCAGTAAACAATTCCTTCATGACCCACAGAGACAGTTTCTGCAGCTTGCTTACCCACACTGCTTAGCTATGATTTTCAGTTTACACAATTAAACTATTGTACTTACAAAGCAAGTAAATAATAGTATATTGCAATTAAGCCTTCTTGATTTTGCTTTTCAACTCTTTTGGATATTTGGGTTTTTTCTTCAAAAGGCATGTAAGAAAATCCTGTAACTTCTTTTGGTCAGCTATCCCAAGCTTTCTGTCCTGCTAAGAAAAAGGAATACCTCAGTTTCTGAGGGATCATGTCAAGGAGGCTGTGGAGCTTATCATATCCTTCATTGTAGGATGCTACAGTAGTGGTACAAAGTGGTTTATGTCCTAGACTACATTTTATTGTTTCTTTTTTCTTCCTTCTATTTTAACTGTTCCACATTTCCAGCCTAATCTTGTTACACTGCGAGTTACAAGAGAAACTTCAGAACGTCTGACAATTCCTTCACTGTGAAGCTTTGAGAGCTGGAATAAAGTGTTTAAATTAGACATCTTTTCACAACTGTGTGTAGGATAAATTTAAATGGGATGTAAATAGTATTGCTGTGTCAGTTTGAATGCAAGGAAGAAATTAAGTTTTAAGCAGAAAAAGCAACTAGAAGAATTAAGAGTCAAACTTATCTTGCCTGATACCACCTGTATCTTTGCAGCCTCATCTGCCTGTTTAAGACAATTTAACATTGAATAAGGTGTACAGACCTCACAAATAGAGCTTAATGCTGAACCCTGTTAAAAAGTTTTTGAAGAGACTACTTTTACCACAAATGTGCATGACTATGTGCATGATAGGAAGTGTGTAAAAAATAATCTACTCACATAAAAGTAGCAGCATCTGAGAAATTAATAGAATTTGTTAGTATGTGGAAGAGCATTTTTATTAAAAGTTGGATATTTCCATAGGGGAGCCTACTGGAGTTTTCTTAGTAAGGGCCACTTGATTTCTTCTGTCATAATGTTTCATTTTCTCCTGTTCTCCAAATCTTGTGCTAATTAGCCTCCTACCTGCTTTTCCCTAATGCCAATTCTGACTGTTTCACACTGTGTTCAGTGCTTGAATCCCCTTCCTTCTGTCTTGTGCTGGCTGAAATCCATCTCTCTGCATGCTAAATATGTTAATTAATTTTCCTCATACACTGGACTGATACATAGACTTGTTTTATCTAATCACATGGATTGGTCATGTAGAATTTACAGAATAGGTGTACTTTCATGTATGTTCAGTAATAATATGGAAAAATTACCTTAGGAGGCCATATCTCCAAATAAGTACTTCATCATCCCTAGAAACTGAAATAATCGGTCACTTAGAAATGCGTCATGAAGCAACCCAACTCTGCTTTCCCTGTCCTTTTTCAGTGCAGTTTTCTCTTTGAAAATGGGGGGACCATGCAGGGAAGGGAAAGCTAAAATGACAATGAGCACTGTGATAATATTCTAAGTTAGAACTGTTCTACGGCAAAGGACATTGCAGTACAGACCACTGAAAAATAATACAGAAAACTACATTGCATTTGGGGCTACATTGTCTATGTAAGGGATCATTAGCAAATGTCCATCTTGTCCCTAAGGAAATTCTGTGTATCCAGTATCTTTCCTCTAGTTCTGCAGTTCCCTTCTTAGAAGAAATACACATAAATGTAGAATTCAGGTGAAGACCCATTATTGTTTTCTTGAGGAAATGATAGTGGTTTCAGTGTAATTCTCCACCTAGTTCCCTGTGTATTTTAACTTTGTGTTACCTTTTCCTGGCACAATGATCTGATTTTTCTGTTGAGCTTTCTATGATTAAATCAATGGTCAATAAATGCATTTGGCTTGATACAATTAATTAAGAACTTTTGTTTGGATTAAGTGGTATTTTTTAGCATTAAGTTTTATTTGTATTTATGTTGCTCATTCAGCTTGGTTGTTAAGGATTTATGAAACTTTTTATGGCATTTTTGGTTCTGACTTGTCAGTTGTTTTGTCATCTGCATGTATATTTAAATTTACTATTCATTACTATTTCTAGGAGAGTTAGATGTATGGAGCAATTCATTGCCATAGTGGAAATCGACCATTTATTTTTATTCTTTACTTCACAGCCAGGTTTTGACCCAATTTCATGGTTTTATATTAGGCCAAAATGTACATCCACATTAATAGTGAGTATTTAACAAGAAATGAAATGTTCCTATGCTGCCTCAGCATAAGAGGATATTTCTGTGGAATGCACAGGTTTTACAAGTGTTAATTATCTTGGCTTGCTTTGAGTTTTTTTATGTTTTAAAGGATTCCATAGTATATTAATTGCATATACCAAGGAACAATATATTCCATTAAAAAAAACACTTTTATAGCATCTAGCAAACCCTCTGAAGGCACTTTACAAACATAGGTGCATCCAGAGCCACAGTGAAGCATCTTGGTCAATAAGGACCTCCCACCATCTCATTGGTTTTACTTCAGCTGCTTCACTAGTTACTTCCTTGCTTCAATAGAGAGGAAACTGCAAATAATAGTATAAATGCAATGTGATTAAAAAACCCCCAAAACATTAATTGAATGTAAATCCTTTAGTTCAATTTTGTCAATGTCTACTTCTAATCTTACTTTTCTATTTTTGCCTTTTTATTGCCATATAGTGTTCAGACGTCATTAGTGATGTCTTGCTTCACTTTTAATAGCTTTTCTTTAAATCTATTAATGCTGTAAATGGGATTACTCTTTCTAACATCCAGGAATCAGAAGGGAATCCCCAGAAGTAGATTGTTACAATTTAAAAATCCAAGTATTGCTCCCACTGATAGAAAATTTTAATTCTTGGTAGTCATACCTCTCTCACAAATGTGAATTGAGCTGTCTCTGTTGAAATGATCTGGCATGGGGTTAGAGAGCAGAGAATTAAGCTTTTATGTGTTTTCTGTTTTTCATCCTTGTCCATTGGAATGTACTTTTGTGGAGGTGTGTTCTCAGACATTTACCCTCAAAAAATGCAGTAGGCTTATTATGTGGGTAATGAGATTTTCACAGATCTCGGGGTGTACCACATTTGCAGGCACAGCTCAGGACCTGGGTGCAGAGCACTCCCATATGGTTTGGTGGGAGGAATGTGGTATAGCCCTTGCCCTGAGTAGGTTCACAGGTTTGCTGATGCTTGCAGGTAAATATAGCTTGAAGCCTCTCTTCAAAATTTGTCTTGGATGCAATCATAAAAGTACTAAGACGGTGGTCAGTTACTGTTTAAATGGTTGGATGACAGGAAATCCTTGAAACACCCTACATTTTGTTAAGGTTCATGTTTTAATTAGGCCGGTTGCCTTTGCTTTCACCAGCTTTTTGCAGTGTGACAAGCAGCAGATAGTAGGACTGGGAAAGAATTTAGAAACACGAAGCTGCTGACTTGCAGTTGCTGTTCACCAGCAGTAAGGGGTTTTTCTCATCACTTTTCCCTTGAGGTCCAAGCCCAGCCCACACACATACCAGAATAGTTAAATATGTATAGAAACTGTTTTCAAGCCCTTTAGAATATTTTTTTTTTTTTTTTCACCTCAGCTGGCTTATTTCTGTATCTTTGCCTCTGTTGGGTTCCTGTGTTGAACTTGTAGTGCTTTCTTTAGTGCTTCTTTAAGGAAGACAACAAAATATGCTGACACAAAAAAGTTGTCAGCTGTGTGAGTCAGTTGTGTTCCAGGTACGTCATTCTTAGTATCACTTGAAGCCTTAAGGTCACATGGTGTGCTGGAATACATCCCAATGTTGTGTAGCAGGAATTCATGAAGAAACCTGCAGACTGTCTTCAAAAAAATAATTCTTCATTGTCTTTTATTGAGCTGTAGATCTGAATGTTTTCAATGAAGTTGACTTGTCTACAACCATTAATGAAAGGTGACCAGGAACCTAGAATGAGAAAGTGAGAGTAATTTCTGTGACAGATAGATAGTTCAGGGGAATTTCTGAATATTCACTAGAATTTTTTTAACCTTAATAATTCAGTTTGGAATAGAAGCATGCTCAGGGCCAAGCTCATTGAAGTATGAGGTCCCATTACAGATAAATTCCATCTTATTTGGAATCTTCCATTTCAGAGAACAAAGTTTTTTCCTTCCTCACATTGAATTCTCTTTGATGTTTTGGAGCATAAAGATGTCTCTGTTTTGTAGAAGAGACAGAATGTGTAATGTCATCTGGTGATGGGAAAATAGTAGTTGTATGATGAATCTTCCTACATTGATACGTATTTGTTGACATGAAAATTTAAATATTTGGGTTTGTTATTCATGTTTATACAACACTCCATGGGTGCTGCAGGGGTACCTGCCTGGTGCATTTAGAGAAGTGAAAGGAAGGGCAGCTTTAAAAATAGCAGAATGGGAGCACAGCTGGGTTGGATGGTGACCAAGTGTCTCAGAAGCCCTTTAGTGACTCACGGTCACAACTGTCTCGGCACTCCCGTTCCCGAGCAGCTGCTCTGCAGCACAGCCACACTGCTGGCCCTGTGATGCACCGGAGCTGACTTGAGCTGCTTCAGAACTATTTGTAGCTCTAAAGCCACATGTTGATTCCTCTGGCGTAGATTGTTCAAGTTTGTTATATTTTATGACTGTTGGATATGGCTGTATGGTTTGTTATCCCACTTGGTTATATAAGTTTCACAAGGCAAGAAGCACATCAGTCTGGTAGTCCCTTTGAAAGAACTCATACAAGTATGAAATACAGATACTTGATATTTCTCTGAAAATCTCTTCATGTGTCACTTTGATTTTACAGCAAAGCTTGTTTTCTGAAGTTCAGCTTCAGTTCTTAATCAGCATTGAGTTTTATTGATGACTGCTGATTAATGTGACTGACTTACTGTGCAATTTGTTTCCAAAGCAAATTTTTAAATTGGAATTTATTTTCTGTGCCTCTGCTATGCATTAGGTATTAGACCTTTACTGATTTTATTTTATATCATTACACCTTTCTTCTTTCATTATAACAAAAATCAATGTGAAAGCATGAATCTCATGTTCCTTATTCTCCACTTACTGCTTTGCTTACATCGGGGTTTTCAGCATGTACAGAAGGCAGAAACACTGAATACTTTTCTGACTATGAATATATTTTTGCCTACTGCCATCGCAGTTGCCTCATGTGCACTTTTTTAGTTGATGCTGATTCTTACTGACCTTAATCCCTCTTCTGAAGAGAAATGCCTGTCGAACCTTGCAATACTGTCAAAAAGCATGAGGTTCAGGGAATCACAGTCTAGTGATGGAAAAGTCCTGTTAGGTCATCCAGTCCATCTCTTGCCAGAACAAGATTCTCCACACGGATATTCTCTAATGCTCTGCCTACCTAAGAATGGTCTTTAGTTCCTCAGCTGGAAACCCAGAGATTGATCTATTGCACATACATGTGTCCTGTTGCAACGTTTCTCCTCTGTATTTGTTTAAACTCTGACCTGGAGACCATTCAGGTAATAACTAATTGTCCACCCAGGACATTTACATGTTCACGTGGCTGTGGTGTATCGTATCCAAAAGGCAGGAATGAATACTGGCAACATAACAAAACATTTCCAGTGTCTAAAGGGGCACATGACTCAGCCAAGCAGCATCCTATTTCTGTACTGGCAGGCAATTCTTGCCAAGAAGCTGAGTATCAGTGACTGTGTTTGTTAGCATGGCAGCTGTCTTCTCAAGTATCTCAATATTGTATAGGGTGCAATTTTGAGCTTAGCAAGGCTGTATGTTTCTTTCAGGTTACCTGACCTATAGAGTAGTATGTAAAACTGTACATCTTCTAGTAAAAAGTAATTTGTGATGTTGGAGGACCTGAAGTAAATGATTATGGATTAATATTACTGAAAAGCTATCTGGCTGATAGTAGTCTCGAGTGAACCTTATATGTAGATCTCAGAGTCTGTTTATTTAAAAGAATTTTAATACATACCTATTAAAAAATGAGAGATTCTCAGGAGGAGGAATGCTCATTCATTTACATGGTCCTTGGTCATAAGATTTCTCATCTGCTTCAGGCAGTGTTGAGCAGAGGCTGAGTTTTGGAGCTTTTGATTTTGGAGGCTTTTATCTGTGTATTTGTAATGGTCTTCTTTAAACCAATACTGTTTCTTGGGGAACAGCTCCTAACTCTGATATCATGTTTGGAGTTCAGTGCGTTCTCGGGGCTGTAAGGAACAGTCTATTAGACCTCTCTGGCAGATTTCTGAGCCGTACTGCCAGTCGTTACATGTTTGGTTTGTAAACTCTATACTAGCCAGTCATGTTTCAAGCTGTTAAGGACAGTGGCTGCCTTGAATTACTGTCCCTGTAATGAATCCTTAAAATAACTGTCTTTTCCAATGCAGGGAAAAGCTTTAAAGGGGTTTCTGAAGTATAACTTTTTTCCATAGTGGTTTGATTTAACTACTTAGTACAATGTAGGAGAATTAGTGCTATAAAAGCTTAGAATTGAAGATAGAACATGCAATGTCTTTGGTTGTGTTTAGTCTCAAGGTGTGCATTTTCCTGTTACTACTATGCAAAATTTTAATATTTTGGTACTAGATGTTCTAAAAGTGAAAGTGAAAAGGTAATGGACTTTAAAGTTAGTTTAATTTTGTCAAAGGGAAAAAAAGGGAGCTTTGAAACTTTTTTTTTTTTTTTTCTCCAAACATCATCTGAGGCAACTGTATCTGCCTCACTTTGAATCATCAAACTAATCTTTTGATGAGAACTACTATTTATTAGGTCCTTCAGGACTGAATTCTTTGAGTTGCTAAACACTGATCAGCATAGCTCATACACACATTATTAAAAGGGTGATTCATACTGAAGATAATTTTTAACGCTTTGTAAAGAACTGCTGGAGTAGTGAAAACAATTGAAAATATCTCTTCATAGATAAGAGGTGACATCTATTCTTCCAGTCCTCATGATTTTTTGGGTGGATTGCACTTGGTGAAGGATCAGTTCTATGATTATATCAACACGACAAGTTCTATTCAAAATCTTTAATAAAATTGATATTTGAAATTGAAATACAAAATTCTGTGTGGGGAAAAGTGTCATGGCATGCAGAGATAAGAGCAAAACTGAGGTGAGGAGATGGTCTTGCAAATGTATGCTGCTATTTCATTAGAAGTATAGAAATCTATGTAGATTCAGGGACCTGGGTTTTCTTAAAATATAAGCTTTATCTATATAATTCTCATCAGCAAAAGAAAAAGAAAGATTGGCTGAAAAAAATATGCTTCAGTTTGAGCAGTCTTCCTTGTCACAGAAAATTTTATTTTTTATCCCATCTAGGATTTGAATTTACTGTCCGTGTGAAAAACAACAAAAATGCGATAGGGTTTTGAAAACTCAAGTCCTTAATTTATTATGTACTCTTTAAAATGTTGAGAGCAAGGTGGTTATTAGAAACAAAAATGCCGTGTCACTTAAAAAGTTAATGGAAGGTAAAACTTTTGACATTCCTTAAATTTTAATCCCTCTTTAGTGCATGTGATTTCATGTGATCTCTCACCCTCTGAGAAACTGCTTCATTATCTTGCATAACACTTTGGCAGATCTCCATCTTTGCTCTACAGAATAAAAGAATAGTGTTTCTACAGAAGCAAGTTTGAGAATTTACAACATGGAGAAGGAGCTCTAGGATTAAAATTCAGATTTTAAATAACTATATATAAGAGGCTATCCTTTTTTTACTGTGCTTATGTTGATACTAATATTAGAATAGAGTTAATTTGGTAGGAGCTGAAGTTTTAAAAAATGTTTTTGCAAAATATTTAGAAGCTGTTTTAATTCTTCAAATGACAATTTTGTGCTGTTCCTCTGTCCTTAGAGTCAGCACCTTTAATGTAGGATTATTTAGGTTTTGGAGTTTTAAAGAGCCAACTTCATTCTAGTCTGTTTTCTAACTTCTGCCAGTATAAACAGGATTGGAAACAGGTACTTCATGTCATTACAAGTTTATTCTGTTTCAGAGGTGCAGGTTGTTGGGTTTTTTTACATAAAGAAAGATACTGTTCATATTTCATTACCTTGCCTCTGTTTCTACAGGGTTTTTTCTTTGTACACAGTTAAATTTAGGACATGGCATTTTTTTGGGAAAAAAATACTCATTCCCAGAGAGTGGCTGAACTTTTGTGACTTCTCTTTATAAGTGAGGAAGGCTGCACAAACCGACTCTGTCCCTGTGCTCTGCGGGTGATCTGAGCTCCATGTCCAGGGTGAAAAGAAGCTTCACTGATTCACTGCCCACAGATCACACGCCAAAGGTTTGTGCTGGGCTGTTGTTGGTCTGAGAGGTCTGACAGCATGGGTTGGAAAAACTTTATGCAAGGGCCTGAAGCCTCCTATGGCATTGGAAATATAGAAGGGCTCTGAAAAACCACAAGGAAAAACACAGCTTCTCGTCACTTGCTGTGGGGATATGTGGATAGCACTCTATATTGTGCTTATTGTTCCATTTTCTCTTCTACAGAAACAGATTTAGCCAAATCCAGTTCGAAAGTTCAATTAATGTCCTGTTACTGATAATTGTAATTCTTAAATACCAGATTTTAAAGGAAATGTATATAGTTTATAGCAGTTTATACAGCTACTCCAGATGTGTGCTGTGACTCCTGTTACTGCTGGGATCCAGTCCTAACACAGGTAGAAAGAAGCTGCGTGTTCTTTAGGTCTGAAAAAGCGAAGCGTTGGCTAAAGATTGTTGTGAGTGGGTACATCTTTCTATAAGATGTGTGTGTGCATGTGTGGAAGCTAGAGGTCACATGGAATGGCTCAAAATGCCAATTTGAAAATATTTCTTTTACTAATGAACAAAATCAATAGAAATCAGTGAAGTTTTCATTAGATTAATGATTTACACAAGAAACCTGATTGATTTAGTTACGTGGATGCGCTTGAAATAATTTCAGCTGCACTTATATAGTTTTAGTTTAATGGATTAATCTAATACATTGGAGAGTTAATGAAATAGACTTAAATGTGTCTATGTGAAACTGGATATAGAAGTAGTTTAATTTACAACACTTCAGTAAAAAAATTTGCATGTACATCAGTAGCTGATGCTTGTGTACCCTGTCTTTGAAGTGGTGAAGCATCAGTTCCACTTAAAGCACTTTTTCCAACTTAGTGTATTGCTGAAGGACAGTTTCGGTCATTCCACAGACATCTCATCCAAAGCATTATCAAATAGATTTATACAATAATCAGTGGTGTTTCTACTTTGATTCACTGTGTTCAGATGTAGATATTCCAGCTGAGAGAAGGGTGCTGCACTGATGACAGAATCATTCGCTAAAGAGTCAATCGATTCATCTGAAATAATTGTATTCACTATTGATCCAGTATGTTTAGCCACCTGCATGGGCTTTTTACTATGTTTGAAGTGATCAACACACAGAACATTCTTCAATTATTGCTGCATTAGCTGCTGAGATGGAAATGTCATTTGTCTCTTGGGAATAGAAATATAAATCTTGAGAGAAATTAGGAGATTTGTGCACCTTATTTAACGCTTGGTTCCTTTGTTTTGTTAGACTGCCACAGTAAGTGAGTAGTTCCTACTGTGAAATGGAGTAGAAATAAAAGCCAGTGAGCTTTAGCACAAGAAGGTTTTGTCTCTGTCACAGGAAATGGGAAAACAACCCCCCTTAATATGTGTGTGAGTAAAGTGTTTCTTTGCTACAGCAGAGAAATCAACTTGTTTACCATACTGTTGATGAACTGGTAGTGCCCTTAGGATACCAGGGAAGTTTCTGTTAAGTAACAGCATCTAAACTTGCTTGTATACAAACAAAGTACTGGTATTAAGACTGGTCTCCTAAAGCAAGATAATTTTCCATTGGCTAAAAATAAAGTTTGTAGATACGACAGAATGAGCCCTGGTGGAAGAAGATGCCATTGGGACCCGCAAAGCCTGTAAACATTTTATGATACATGCCAACTCCAGTTAGATTTCCTTTTCTTAAAAAAGAGGAGATAAGTGGATGCAGCAGACTGATGTAATATTTGATGTATATATTATGTAAAATAAGGGGGGTTGTGATGGACATGTTTAAGGCCATATACTACCCACTTTAAACTACACTCATTTAAAAGATAAGCCAAATTTGCCTTCAGAGAAAAGGTACATGGCTGCAGGCAGTGAAACTAAAATTTAGCTTACATGTGTTACATATTAGAACAACTGTAGAGCCACCAAATGGAAATTAAAAAAGTTTCAAGGATTTTTATTTTATTTTGTATCTATTGACTCCATGTGGGGTTTTTTGCCTACAGTATTTTTTTTCAAGTGTAATCACTGGGAAACAAGGTGTAGATGGATTTGAAATGCACCCCATTTAGATGAGTTTGGGGTGAAGTATTATGCTAAACTAGTCAAGGAAGTAAACATACTCTTTACTGTTTATTTTCAGCAGTGACACATACCCCACAGAAAAGATACTATTATATTTATGGGAGCAGTTAGACTAGTGCTTAGTGAGCTTTTCTACTGTTGGTCTAATTGTAATTGTCCCACTTCTTGTATTTATTACTAATATACATGGATTGAAAAATTTAAAATTATTGCCAAAAGGCAAGATGCCATCCTTAAGAGTAGCTTCTGTTGGAAGCAGATAACAAGGATTAAGAAAATATTTTTTCAATTATACAATATGGAGGAACAGACTCTAAAATTAGTAAGGTAATAAAATAAATCTCACAGCAACAGCACTGAAACATTGAGAACCACGGAATGGTTTGAGTCGGGAGGGACTTCCTAGATCCAACCCCCTGCGTTGTCAGGGTCACCTCCCACTAGATTAAATAGCCTGAAAAACTGAAAGAGACACTTTTCAAAAAGCATCCCTGATCATAACAGTGTGGAGAAAAGATGAAGACTAACTTAAAAGAAAGCAAAGGAGAAAAAAGTGATCTTTCTCTGTTGTGCATTTGACTTCACTTGAGCAGTGCAAAGTATCTCTTGAAAACCTGCTGGAAAGTACTGCCTCACAGCAAGCCTTTATCCATCTTAAATACACAAAAATGATAGAAATGCCATTTAAAAACAATTGTATAGAAGGCTTGTATAGAAGGTCCTTAAGTAGAACCATTATGCAAACCAAGAAATACCACAAATTCTTGGCATTCTCGGTCTGTTTGTACTGCAGTTGGACACTCCAAGCTGTGTTAAGGCGTGAGAGGAGCTGGGCAGGGCTGTGTTTCTATCTGGGATGTGCTTGCAGGACTTTCCATATCAAGGAAGTTGCATATAAAGAAACCCCAACAACTCCACTAGGAATGGCTCTTAGGATGGTGAAATTATTGCTACCAGCCTGCCAAAACGAATCCTGATAAGGAAAAGTAAACAAATCCAGCAAAAGTAGAAAGGTGACTTCTTTGCTTTCCTTTTATTATTCCCAGAGGGAAGGGTGGAGTCATAGGGAATAATAGTACATGTTTCCTTTAACGTTTAGAGACAAGGTGATTTCACAAGCAGAGTAAATATCCTGTGTTGCATGAATGTGTTGCAGTTTGTGTTTCAGAGTGATTTCAGAAGTGGAAATTCTTAATTGAATTTTAAGTCATAGCATGTCTCTTTATGCTCTTTGTGTAAGAGAATAAATAGCAGTGTCCTGGTTTGAGCAGGGAGTTCAGTGACAAGAATTATCATATTTAAATTCTGATTGAGATTTTTCATTTTCTTTGAGGTTTTAAAGCAAATTCTACAACTGGTGATGTGGTTAATTTAGTCACAGTTATGATCTGGACACCTCTGTAGAAAATAAATAAAGCTTACCTGACGTGTTTGAAAAATAAAGGACGTGTCCACTCATTTATACAGCTTCCAGGATTGCCAGTTTCATGTAATACAGGCTATTTTTTTGGATTTCATTCTAATTGGCTGTAGATAGTTTAATACCACTATGCCTACTAGTCTATCTCAAATTCCCTCTGGCTGTCAGTGAGATTCTGCAGGTATTATGGGTCCAGATATTTGAATCTTTACTGTAAAAATCAATTTCAAAGACAAAAATGCCAAGGGCCAAATGAAACATATACATTTCAGTAGAACTCCAGGAGTCTTACAAGAGAGTTTGTTCCCTATCTGTAAGAATGTCCTGATGATACAGTAGTCCCAATTCCACAGGCAAGTGGGAAAAACTTGTTGTGCTAATAGTGGTAATTTGCTTTCAGTCTGTCTGAAATACATCTGTAAGTTAGCAGAGGGCAGGCAAAAGGTGGATCTGCTTTTTTTTTTTTTCCCCTTCTTGTTATAATCTTATGAGTTGAAGCCCTGTATCTCCACTGTTCTGGATTCACAAAAGAACAGAAGTTTTTAGAGATGTATTTGCAACTCCAATAATGAGGGACTAGCATGAAGACTACACTTTCCAATCTTCTATAGAAAGCATAATGTATATTTCTGTCACAGAAAGCATGGCAGGTTATATATGTTAGGTAAATTTTGGTAAGATTTTAGAAAATGATACACCTTTCTTTCAGAATAATTACTTTGAAATGCAAAATGAGACAGAACTTCTGCACTCATTTGATTTTTAGGAACTGCTTTTTCCATTATATGGTTATTTAAGAGGAGATTTCAAAGTACCATGTCAGAACTGTCTTGCTCTGCACTGCAGTTAGCTGAAAGAAAAATTAGCTAGTATCTGCAGCATTCACTCAAAGCAGTTTCCTTATGTTTTGTCTTCCAAAATGATCGTTCCTCTTGTGGAATTATTGTTTGGTTTTAATTGAGGAGGAATAAGTAATAATAGCACTCTGTTGGTATAGTGGCTCATTTACTAAACAGGTGCAAAATTTGGAGCCTTACCAGTTGGTTTGCCACTGTAGGAAAAAGACTGTAGCATACTTTATGAAAGTGACTTAAGAAAGTACCTACCCAGTCACTTATCTTTTTCTTGAATAGGTACCTACAGAGGGTGTGTAATCTTCCCTTTCAGCCCAAATATCAGTAGCTCAACAAAAACTACATCAAAATCCATGTTAGATACAGAAATTGAGAAAGCAACTGTTCTTCCTGTTTGCATGAAACCAATTTTTTGTGTCAGTAGTTAAATCTTTTTTCAGAGACTGAAAATTAGCTATATGTTAAGGAAAACCGCTGCTGAAACCAAGTGGTGCAGTGCCATCTAGCAATTTCCAGCTTAGTGGTGTTTACTGTTACTTGCAGTGGTAGCATTGAGAGACCTCAGCTGGTGATGGCATTTTATTGTGCTAAGAGCTCTCACTGTGTGTATATATAGTAGGAGGCAGTTCCTGCCCTGAAGAGTTTACACAGTTAAATATAAAAGATGGACAAAGCACAGGAAGGAAACATCCAAATAGTTGTCTGCCAGGGTAATGAGAAAACTAGGAATGGCATCCATCCAGGATGCCACTGGGCCTCTAGGCCAGGGGTCTGTACACTAAATGAGTGTGTCTTAGGGGGGAAAAAAAAAAAAAAAAAAAGTAAAAAGAAACAAAAAGTTGGAGTAAACCTGCTCTTTTTTTTTTGAGTGTCACAAAAATAGATTTTCCTAGCTATTTCTTTTAGACAGCTTGAAGTAGAATGTCTCTGACCTTCCAAATGCACCCCCTAGATTTAATTCCTGATGATTTATGCGTGTCCTGTGCAATACCTATTATTATATGTTTAAAAATCACTGTCCAGAGTGTTTGGCTCAAGCTTTTCTTTAACGTTAGAAAAATCCTCCAGATGGCAGAGTAACTGCTTCAGTGTATATACAGTAGATGGGGATATAGTTTCACCTCTCACTACACAGCATTCCTGTTTTCACATTGATACCTGATAGAGTAACTGATTTGAGAAAAAATAAGGAAAAAAAAAAAAAAGTCTTTGTGGGAAATGACACAGTTTAAGTAATATTTGCTTGTGATGTTCTTCAGAGTGCTTAGTGGGTACCTTCTTTGTCCTATTCTTAAATAATTAAAAGTCTGAATTGAACTGATTTATATGTGGAGCGGTTTAAAAGATTTCATTAACAGTACAAAGAAGGTGGCTATACTAGGAGTACGTGGGATGATTCCAGGTCACATTTCACATTCCATTTCTTATTGCCTAGCACAGCAACAGTGGTAGGAAAGCTTCAAAATTAAACAATGTGAAGCAAATTCTGCTTTGGCATTTTGCTTTTACCTTGTGCACTGTAATTGTCAAAGAAAATTGATTCTCCCCTCCCTTCTGAAATCTCCCTTGATTAGTGTCTCTTCAGTAAATTTCTGTGGAAACATAAATTTGATACAGAGTTTGTCACGTATGCCATCTTGAAATGTTTAGACTCTTCTTGTGTCTAGCATCAGTTTCAGCTCTTTAAGATACATCTGCAGAATGCATCCTTCCTTATATTTTCAGGATTTCTTATTCATTATCCAGTAATACAAGCTTATATTTCAACAGAGAAGGTCATATAATTTAATTATTAAACATATTTAAGATTTCTTCTAATGCAATCTTGCTGCTCGAAGCAGCAGAAAAAAATAATTATTATAACTCTCCAGGTCCTTAGAGATCATCAGTGTATATGCTCTAGGTAGGTGATAGTCCAGCTGCCACAGAATGAGGGTATCAGTGCCTTTTTGCATCTTCATTTTGGCTTCTTTATTTGTGGAGGGGCAGCAGATAGCTGGAAGCATCCCTCCCTGATTGCTTTTGAGTCCTGCATGATGGTAAATTATTTCTAAAGCAGTGATGTTATAAATAAAGCATGAAATACTCTTGAAAGATGCTTGTCCAGAGTTCTCTTGTATTTAAGTACAGGATTTGCTTTGAGAGACGTTTTGACACATCTGGCTGCACAGCATGTTAGCTGAAGGCAAACAGACATTGCAGTGAAAAGGGACAGCTGGGTCCTGCTGGCTCAGCAGACTGGAGGCTTGCACTAAAATGCTGATGCTGCATCGTGACCACAGTTCCCAGGTGATCACTCCATTGCCTGTGACATTAGAAATCAGCACAAAGTTGGCTGAGAAATCATTCATGCAAACTCAGAGAGGAAGCAAAAGAGAAACCACCGCTGACTCTCTGGAGAAGAGGCAAATGGGTAAGTTGCTCCATTACAGAAGTTACAGCTGATTCATTCCATTCCTCAAATGAAATTAGAGGTAAGTTCAGATTCAGGTGTGTACATTCTTTCAGTCAGTGTGCCCTGATGTCAAGAAATAGGAATAAATACAGAAATTTGAGTTAAATTCATGTCACCTGTATAATTGTGTAGAACTCCTTTCACATTAGGTCTCATTCTATCTGTTTTTATCTTTTTGCTGCTTCTAGGAGAATCTGCAAAAGGAGGGAGGGGAAGTAACACACAAACCTCCATGTGGCTTATGCCCATTATTTATCATCTTGTTAAGCAAACACTTTCAGTGGTTTTGTTTTCATTGGTAGAAAGAAAAATTTGGAACACTTGGACAACTCCAGTCTTTACATAGGTGTTGTTTCTTTTTTTTTTTTCTTTACTATAGCTTTTACAATTTGGCAAGTAAAAGTTGAAGTAAGTGAAGAGAGGAAGAAGTGTTCATAAGTATTTTTTAGTTTATCTGAAGTATATAATATCTCAAAATTAAAATAAATAATAAATAGTGCATAGTTGAAAAATTCAACCAATGACAATTTACTGTTTCTTTTGTGATTATTAAGTATGTGCTGTGTAAATTATGTTAACCATGGAAATCTCCATATCTGACAATATTTGAAAGTTATAAACAGAGATATTTGGGAAGAAAACAAGAAAAACCTAAACCATTTTGAAATATATTTGCATAGAAAATGTTTTTATGGTTGCAGAACAGGAGAGTTAACTATTCTGCTTCGAGTTCTTGAATATTTATTTTCAGGCTTAAATTGAAAATGTAATAGTGAGATATTTCTGTTATTGTTATATGGTTTCTAACTTGGCTTTATTCATCACCATGAGCACAAATGACAGATGCAGAGACAGTTGCAGGATTTTAGCAAGGGATAAAAAGCAGTTCAGAACAAGAGGAGACTGAGTTACACTGAGTTTAAATAAGTTGGATATATTCAAGTTGGCAGTTCCCGGTGGAATTCATCCTAGACTACTTAGGGAAGTAGCTGAAGCAATGTCTGAAGCATTAGCTGTTATCTTTGAAAACTCAAGAAGGATGAGGGGGAAAGGTCCCAGTGGTCTGGAGATGTGCATAATACAGTGTGTCTCTTGAAACAGGAGAAAAGAGCTAAGGAATCATAAACAGAGGAGCTTCACTAGCATCAGCAAGATGCTGGACCAAATTGTTTAACAGCCAGTTTACAGTATCTTGAGTGTAATAAAGTGGTAATAATGTTGAATGTGCTTTTCTGGTGTACAAATTATATTAAGCCAAGTTCCTTTTTTTTTTAATAGTTAAATAGCCTGGTAGATGAGAGAAAGTCAAAGTGGTGTTGTTTGTCAGGCTTTAGCAAGGCTTTTAACATGACTGCATGTAATATTCTGATTAGCAATCTAATGAGATAAAAATAGAATTCCACTTTAAAACTGTTGAAAACAACATCCTCAGTGTACTACTCTCAGTGGTTTGCTGTCAGAAAGGGTAGTTAGCTCAGATGGTGTTTGAGCACGTGTTTTCCTTCCATCCCTATAAGGACAGTTTTCTGGGTCATAACAACCTGAAACTGCTTTTAAATCCTTTGAGGGGCAGGTTGGAATTTGGAATTAGATTGGTTACAAGAAGAAATAATCTGAGATCAATAAGATATAATTCAGTAAATTCAAAAGCAGATGAAAAAGAAATCAGATGCAAAATGTAGAATGAGGAATAACTGGTTGGCAGTGATGATACAAAGGATGAATGGGGAATTGTGGAGGGCTGCAAAGTGAGCATGTCAACACTGTGGTGCTGTTTCAAAAAAAAGCAAACATTGTTCTGAAGTACATTCATAGGATTGTCAATATCAGATGTAGTAGTGAGATCTCCTCTGAGACTGGGAGTAATTTATTTGCTTTTTGGGTATGCCCTTAGGAAGAAAACAGAAAAGTTAGTGTAGAACAGCAAATCTGGTATGTTTAGAAAAATTAGCCAAATGGGATTTACTAAACCTACAAACGGGAAGAAGAAAATAAATACCAGTTTTCAAATAGGTAAAAAGTTGTTGAAACACAAACAGCAACCATTGGACCCCAGAACCACTGGCTGTCAAATCAAAGATTCAACATATTTTATTGGCAGCAAAAGTGACAGGTACAGGTCAGTCCATCAGTCTCTCACTTCAGTCCCCTTCCTACCACTTCTAAGTGAAGTCATGAACTGTGGTTTGGGCTGAGCTACCTGCACACAGACCATGTTTTGGAGATTTTTGAAAACAAGTCTGAAAAATAACTGTAGGAGTTTTAGCTTTATTTATCTTGCCTCATTGAGAGAGAATGAGCTAAATCATACAGAACATTTTAATGAGATAAAGGCTGGATTTTGTTCTACAGCCTGAACTGATTTTTACTGTACAGTCTTGCTAGATCATTTGCTGTGATGCGGCAAGGGATGTGTGGTCCCAGCAGAGACTGTGGTAGGGAGGGCAGTACCTCCAAAACTAATCCTGTGACTCACAGCTTGCTCCTAACTACTCCTTGGGGAAAAGGAATGGACCTTTGAGTGAGTTGTCCTTTAGGCTGTCAATCAGGCCCTGCTGGGCTAGATGATCTCTTGATGTCTCTTACAGTCTCTAATTCTGTGATTCTTTGATAATTTAAATGTCATTTTTCTGTAGTCAGACTTACAGGCTAAAACAGCAAGTAGTTATTTAGACTTTTCACTTTATGGTTCATTGACTGAAACAACCATTCTTGTCTGTTGGTTTCCTGTGGGTGATAAACATGTAGCTAGTCACCACTTGGTAGGGAAAAGAATATTTCTTCAGTATTCGGGCTAAAATAGTTCTTAATTTGTCTTCATATGTCTCCCTAAACCAGAAAGTTTACTTTTAAACTTGGAGAAGTTTAAAATATAAATAACATTGTTTAAATGGGGAGTAAACAGGAGGAGTTGGAGATGCAGGTGAGCCTCTAGGGCTGTGATCTTACTGGCATCACAGAGACCTGGTGGGACAGCTCCTATGACTGGAGTGTCAGATCAGGAGGCTTATAAACTCTTTAGGAAGGAGAGGCAGGGGAGATGATACGGAAGTGTTGCCCTCTATGTCAAAGACCAGCTGGAGTGCATGGAGCTCTCCCTGGGGATGGATGAGGAGCCAACAGAGAGTTTGAGTTAAAATTAAGGGGAAAGCAGGGTCAGGGGGTATTGCAGTGGGGGTCTGCTACAGGCCACCTGGCCAGGAGGACAGTATAGATAAGGCACTCTACAGACAGATAGGAGCAGCTTCACATTTGCAAGCCATGGTACTCATGGAGGAGTTCAACCACCCCAATATCTGTTGGAGGGACAACTCTGCAAAGAACAAACAGTCCAGGAGGTTCCTAGTGTGTGTTGATGACAACTTATTTTTCCAAGTAATGGAGGAACCAACAAGGAGAGGTGCTATGCTGGACCTTGTTCTCAACAACAAGGAAGAGCTGATGAGGGTTGCTAAGCTCAAGGGCAACCGTGGTTGTAGTGACTATGCAATGGTGAAGTTGAAGATCCTTAGGGCAGCAGGGGAGGGCTCACAGCAAGCTTACTACCCTTGACTTCAGGAGGGCAGATTTCAGCCTCTTCAGGGGTCTGCTCAAGAGAGTGTCATGGGATAACATCCTGGAGGGAAGAGGGACCCATGAAGGCTGGCTGATATTTAAGGATCACCTTTTCCAGGCCCAAGAGTGATGCATCCCAACTAAGAGACAGTCAGTTAAAAACTCCAGGAGGTCAATGTGGATGACCAAGCAGCTCCTAGGAAAGCTCATACTGAAGAAGGAAGCAAACAGAGGGTGGAAGGTAGGGTAAGTACCATGGGAGGATTACAGAGAGGTTGTCAAGCATCTAGGGATCAGGTCAGGAGAGCCAAATCCCAGATAGCATTCAGTTTTGCCAGGGATGCAAAGAGCTGTGAGGCTGGATGAGGCTTGTGCAGCCTGGTCCAGTGTGAGGTGTCCCTGTTCATGGCAGACATTGGAACCTGATGATCTTTTAAGATCCCTTCCAACATTAAGCATTCTGTGAATCTGTATTGATACAGTTGATGAGATAAAAGCATGTGAAATAATGTGTATGGGAAACTAATTACATCTCTTACATACATGTTTTTCATATTGTTAAAAACCCCAAATGTTTCACCTTAATGCGAATTGTGACTGTATCCAACAATTTTTAATGGTTGACTTACAATTATGTCTGAAATTAGTGTTTTGCTAAAGGTGCTTTACAAGCTACTAGATACAGAAGGGGGCCCGTTATGAGCTGGACTCTCTAATCATCCTGAATGTCCAGTTTCTTTTATGCTGCTTTAGTATTAGAAGGACTAATACTCAGCTGGTGCATCCTAGTCAGGGTCTCTTTACATCAGAACAGCTGCTCTGATCTGGACTGAGAGTCTTCTGTGTGACCTGCAGTAGGTGCCTTCGGTTCCTGCAGTAAGCTTTTGGTAGCAACTAAACACATTTTAATTCCTCAGAACTAATTTACTGCATTCCTGTGTGTTCAGAACCCAAGCAGATGTACAGATAAGCTGGAAAGAGCAAGCTTATCTTTGGCTGCTGTTTTTTGAGTCTGCTGGACTGAAATACATGAGTTGAACTCTCTTGTGTGAAAGATGTATCATGAATTCCCTGTCTAGTTGTATTATAGAAATATTCCTTGTTACCACACTGCCAAGCAGGCATTTCAGGCAAGGAGCAGAAATAATTTCCTAAAACTGACATTGAAGCATTTTTTTATCACCTACCATTTTACAGTAAAGAAATGTATAGGGTATTTGTATTCAAACTTCCAGCCTGGAATATTTTGAGGAGAGGGAGAACATTATTATGGGTCACAGGCTGAGAAGCTGGGTGATGCTCTTAGTGAATGACTGCATTAGAGTACATGGCCATACTGCATCTCTCTGGGATAGCGTGCTTTTCTTGGTCATGTACTATTTAAAGTAAAAGGGCTTTTAGTTTAGTGTAGGCAGAGCAATTAAGATTTCTCTAAGGGATATATAGAATTATTTTGTAAAATAAGAAGCATCGTCAAGAAATTTTGTAACACGCTCAACTAATTTTCTGTGTTGAGAGAATTTTCTAGGTTTTTTGTGTATTCTTTAGTTTTTATGGTTCCTATCTCAAGGATTTTTCTAAGGGGTCAAAAATCCTTCAGAAATGGAGACCGAGTCGTATAAGATAATATTAAAAGCAGTGATTATAGTAGCAAAGCAGCTGTGTTGCTGGTAGAATATAACAACAGAAATATCTTTATTCATGTTGGGCTGTGGGGAAGCTCTTGCCCTTTCACTGACATCTGAAAGTTTGGTTCAAAGTTGAATTCCTGGAGTGGGAGAAATGGGTTATTAGTGGTTTGTTAAGGTGTTTATTTTACTGATGAAAAAAGATTGTGATAAGCAAAAATATTTCCTGGAAAAAGGTGGAATATATTAAAAATATATATAAGTTCAGTGGGCTTTATCTCTCAAATTATGTACTTGGTGTGCTGGTGTAGAAGATAGTTGCCTGATAAGTAGTTGTTTCTGTAGTATTATATATCTCTCCATTTAAATAGTAAGGGTGTAATGGTGCCCAAGGATGCAGTCTTTGAAGCTGCAGTACACCAGATTCCTGAGCTGAAATTAATCCTGATACTGAGGCCAGCATCAGGTTTGACATGGGCCCTCGTGGAGGGTGTCCAGCCCATCAGTGAGGAGGTACCTATAAGTCCCTGCTCTTACCTGACTCTGCTTCATGGCCTGGCCATCTCTGCAGGGGGTTCCACTGCTCAACTGTGGGTTAGTGAGTTCCATGGGGGGCGTGTGGCAGGTCAAGGGCTGTCAGGGTCCTGTTCCCTGTCCTGACCTGCTGTGGTTCCACCAGCTCCGTGACTGAGCTGTGACTCCCAGCTTTGAAATACAGGCCCTGTGGTGTGTTTCTGTGCCAGAGAACACAGCAATTTTGTTCAAATTCTTGAGCAGATCCTATGCAGCTGGCTCTAGTAAACCAGAACCAGATTCTGGATGGCTCTGGAAAACAGATTAGTAGTCTGTGTTACTGTCTGTGGTTACAAATGGAGCTGCCACATCAGCTGAGGAAGCAACTGCTTCCTGGGCTGGAGTGTGTGATCTTCATACTCATGTAATACTGTGCCATCACCAATGAATGTAACAGTACTTCTGAACTGTAAACAAACATGAGCATTAATGTCTTAAAGGAAGAAAATATGATATATTAGTGATTTACTGCTGCATTTGCAGAGCCAGAGAGTAGTTTGTAGAAACAGTACACAAGCTTCAGAAGACTCTAAAAAGATACATGTGTCATTAATAAAATCTGCATAGCTACTTCTGTTGTTTGCTCTGAGGAATCTGAGAGAGAACTAGTCTTAAGTAGCAGGATATCACCATGTAATGACTCACTTAAACAAATCTGACTAGTTCTATTTTATTTTCAGATATCTCTGATTACTCCATCCCATGCTGTGCTTTCCTTCATGTCTTTGTACTTGCTTTCTGTTGTGAGACTGCAGCTCAGACCATCTTTGTCTATGTTAGCAGCAAATTTGGAACCCATCCTTTTACAAAAATCAATGAAGCCAGCTCCTCTGCTCTGCAGTGGTTGTGTAACTTGAGATATTGCATTATCTAGTAGGCAAGAAGAGCTGGGAGGGGGCTTGGTGTGCTTAGGAGGGGCCCAGTAACTCAAGAGAAGGAACTAGCGGTTAAGCTGGGAAAGAGTATGACTGAGAAAAAAGGTTATGTTCTGTAGGAGGAATTTGGAAGATGAGAGAGGCAAATGTCTGGAATTCTAAAGTGGAGAGAAAGTCAAGTAGGCACCTTTCTAGTGACCATGAGCCCACAGCTGTCAGAAACGTGCTGCGTACTCCCCCATTGCTTCCCCATGGTGACAGATGTCCTACTTTTGCAAGTCAAGAATCTGGTCCTGCTAACTTATGAATTATACAAGGAAAAAACACAAAAATCAGTTCAACCATCACTGAAAAGAAGCTACCTCTAGCCTCCAACATTGTCACTGTTAACTGGTGTGGGGCAACTGTTTAGAGCACTTAAGACTTCAGGGGAATGTTAAGATAGCAATTGATTTTTAAAAAATGACCAGACTGCTAACACTTAACATTGCAGGAATGGAAAATACAGACACATATGCATTGCTTTTTCATAGCCACGTGTATTCAAGGCATTTTGCCCTTTATCTGGTTGAAAACAATACCTTAGTGTCCTATCCTGTGTTGATCTGGGGGAAAAATGACTGCCTAGATAATTAGTATGAGCATTTCTAATAACACTTGTACCTTCTCCCTGCTGACCTTTTGGACCAAGAGATAGCCAAGCTAATCCTGGGTTATTTAAAGGAAGCACTGAACTACTTTTCCAACATTCTCTTTGCAAAAATGTATTTGCTTTGATTTATGAAAATTTAAAATCTTATGGGCATAAGGGATCAAACTTTGCGCACACTTAGTAGTGGTTTTTGCATTATTTATGTCTTCAACTGCAAACAATAGCAGCAGCATTTATACTTGGGAAACAGTGCAGTTAAATATGTCCTAAGTTAGTTGTCTGCAGAATAAACTTTCACCACTCTGAAGGAGGTGAAAATGCTGTAACAAAGGAACTTCTGAGAAAATATTTGAAGAGTGAAAAGTACATAGGAGTGGCAGACCAGTCCTGGAAAATCGTGCAGTACTATTTTCTAGAGATACGCCAAAAAAAAAGGCAAACATTGGGGTATTGTGGCTTGAAGTTGGGTGGGAATGCTATTTTAATGAAACTGCCTTTTCCACTGACATAAAAAGTTGCAAATGCTCAGTGTTCGGAAAGGAAGAGATGGATCTTCTGTTTATTGAAAAGGTGAAAAGCATTAGACCTCCTTTGCTTGTTTTCATTCTGCATAACAAGTATAATTGCACACATTTGGAAATAATTAATCCAGTAGTAGTTTTTGTCTGTTGTGCAGAAACATTTTTGTTGTTTTGGTATCCCAGTACAGTAGTAGCAGATTTAGATGGGCCCCTCCTCCCTCTCCTCCCAGCCATAGTCCCACATTTACATGTCCACATCCCACACAGTTCCACAGACGTGTGGCTTTCTGGACCGTAAAAATCTGCAGGCTTTGGTAGCTTTGCTGCAGGCCAACATTTTTGGAAATGCTCAGTAGCTACACTTGCTTTCAATTTTCTGCATAAGTACTGTAAGAGTACTGTTTTACCTCTTCCTCCAAATTCTCTCGAGATCAAATGCTCTGCAAGGTTTCCTGCAATCCTAGAAGTAATTTTTTTGCACAGGGTCTGGTGGGAGAGGGAATGGTTTGCAGATGACGTTTACAGGATGAGATGATGGCACAAAATAGAGTTGTCAAGCACCAATTCATTCACATGTTAGGTGGATATGGAGAGTTACAGCTCACAGTTTGTCTAGTGCAGTTTGTTTCCAGTGTTTGGATATTCTTGCTAACCCTTTCTTTGTGTTGTACATACTGTAATATGTTAAGAGGCCAGCAAAATACTTTCTTTTAAAGGTTTGTTTTGATATGCATTTAAAGATGAATAGTGTTAGAAATCTTGGTCGTTGCTTCTGTCTAAGTAAATCTGTCTGTGTAATGCAATGTGATATATAACTGTAAGTGCTGTCATTGCAAACTGTCCTTTGGAATTTCTGGTAAAGGTTTGATTAAGACAGCCAGAGTAGAGGTTCCTTTCTGGCGAGATGCTGTACTTGAATAACCTTAGTGGAGAAAAAAGAATCCTGTCTTGTAATGTTCTAAATGCATGACCAGGAAATGCATACTTTTCACTCTAATTCCTTCAATGAACTTAATGTAAAAAGAACCTGCCGTTGCTGTAAAGTTAATGGTGCAGAGAATTTTCCCTGGAGTTGGGCTGACTTTGGCAATTCTCTTTCATCCTCTTTCTGCCAGACCACGTGGTGTTTCTCGTAACAGAATGGGCTCAGACTGTGTTTAGAAATGCAAAGCTGTGTGGATGCACATGTGCACGTGAAAGCAGGAATGTTTACTTTCCAAGTAATTGAAATGCATGAGAGAATAAATGTGCATTTTTTTTTTTTTTAGTGTATAGTTGCATCTGCTATAGAAAGTTGATCCTTAGTACCTAAGTAACAAACATGCTGCTTTGGAATAAACTATCCTACACATCTTGAGCCTTGCCTTTGTTCAGAACTGTACTGACTGTCCCTCAAAGCTTCCTGCAGAGTGCTCCTAGGTTCTTCGGTTATTGCTGCAGTGCCAGGCAGTAACTGCCGAGTTACCCTGAACTGTTCAAACCACCTCCAGAAGGGCTCCAAATCCAGCTTCTCATATATATTGCAGTCAGCAAACTTAAAAAATAAGAAATGATCAGATTCTGCTGTTTTATCATTTGCATATCTGCAAAATGCTTTCTCAGGGCTTTGGCATGTATGGCATGAAGAAAGATGAGCTGTTGCACTTTTTCTTTCCTGAACACTTCTTTATGCAGACTACTTCTACTATAGGATTACAAGCTGGCAGAATAATGGCTGACAGGAATTGATAAAGAATTGCAACATGAATCCCTGCAGGGCACATTGGGGCAAGTTTGTTATAGGAACAGTCTTCCTCTGTTTACATGAACAAAAGCTGGGTTTGACAGTTTCACTGATCAGCAGCTTTGGGAGTGTGTGAACTCACTGTTATTCTGTGTGGCTTTTTCTACGGTTTTCTCTATGGTAGCAACAATCTCTTTTTAAACTATTCTCTCTCAGAATGTTCTCACCCTGATTCTCACTGCTTTGCAGTACTTTCCAACTCAAAGCTTGGAGAGGGCATCACTGATCAAGTTAAGCTGAATTTGTCTTGTACATTGATGTATAAATGAGAGCAAGTGAAGAATATGAATATTGGGGGGAAGTGAGTGATGATTATAGCTTGGTTTTCATGTGTTTTCCCCTGATACCTAGTTCTATAATTGCAAGGTAACATTCCCTTTAAAATGAAGTTGTTCTAAAACACTCATATCAGTGCTGATACAGAGACAGTTCCATAGGTAACTTCTGTTAGGGCTAAATTTCAACCACGTTATCATCAGCCTTGTG
>NW_009952711.1:3809748-3810625 GCF_000747805.2 Chaetura pelagica | reverse complement strand
TAGGGAAAGCGATCCATTTCAGTCATACAGCTCCTCAAAATTCAACAGGGCTGATGAATCTGTACGTGCCATTTCATCTTGAAAGAATGCATTTTATTTCCTAGGTATTTTAGTCTAGGATTTTGCAGAGATGCAGTGTGGCATTTAACAATGATGTTGCATTTATTGTGCTCATGGTATTCGTGGAAGTCTTTACACATGCAAACGAGAGACAAGTCATTCATTTTTACATGGTGCTTCCTTCTGCTGAGCCTATCAGCAAAGTCCTGCTCCACAGCAGTGCTTGGTGAAGCTCCTGCTCCTCAGAGGACAGGAGGGCAGCAGCTCCTCCGTGCGCTCTCTGGCCACTGTTTTCCAACCTGGAGTAGATGGAAGTGTTTTCTCTCTTGAGACTTTAATGGTGAGCATACACATTAATTTCTGATTATTATTGTGCAGACTTGACAGTATGTGGACTCCTGGCACAGGAATATAGCAGTGGAAGATTTCGTGATGGTTTTGCACTGGTTTAATTCCTCTGGCATCAGTGCAATAATTTTTTATTTATGCCAACAAAAACATATTTGATTGAGGCCTGGTGAGAAGGTGGACTGAGTTGTGACTTTTGCATTGCCAATGACATAATAAGAAAGATTCTGGTTCATTATCCATTTCACAGAATTACTCAAATCATCCTGACTTACTGAAAAGCAGAGCAGAAATGCTTTTAGATACATAGTATCTCAAGTGACTGTGTAGAAAAGAATGTAGAAACAGTTTTTTTTTCTTTGATGCTTTGATTTTAAAAACATCTGAAAGATTCTTTAAACATAGAGGTACTGCTTTATTGCATATTTCCTGTTAGTCATGTTGCAGTTGTGCTGTAGCAATGAATCTA